>NC_079197.1:172546339-172746339 GCF_029499605.1 Hyla sarda | reverse complement strand
CGACATTCAAATTAAATGAAACACTATGGCAGGAGACCCAGGAGGACCCCACTACGGAGGAGACCCAGGAGGACCCCACTATGGAGGTGACCCAGGAGGACCCCACTATGGAGGAGACCCAGGAGGACCTCACTGCTGACACAGACATAAAAAAGCAAGACTACATTTTACCAAAATGAACTTGAGTAACCAAAATCCTTCTGGGAAAACGTCTTGTGGACAGATGAGACCAAGATAGAGCTTTTTGGTAAAGCCCATCATTCTACTGTTTACCGAAAACGGAATGAGGCCTACAAAGAAAAGAGCACAGTACCTACAGTGACATATGGTGGAGGTCAATGATGTTTTGGGTTGTTTTGCTGCCTCTGGCACTGGGGGCCTTGAATGTGTACAAGACATCATGAAATCTGAGGATTACCAACGGATTTTGGGTCACACTGTACAGCCCAGTGTCAGAAAGCTGGGTTTGCGTCGGAGATCTTGGGTCTTCCAGCAGGACAATGACCCCAAACATACGTCAAAAAGCCCAAGAAATGGATGAGAACAAAGCGCTGGAGAGTTCTGAAGTGTCAGCAATGAGTCCAGATCTAAATCCCATTGATCACCTGTGGAGAGATCTTATAATTACTGTTGGGAAAAGCGGCCTTCCAATAAGAGACCTGGAGCAGTTTGTAAAGGAAGAGTGGTCCATCATCCCGGCTGAGAGGTGTAAGAAGCTTATTGATGGTTATAGGAAGAGTGGTCCAACATTCCGGCTGAGAGGTGTAAGAAGCTTATTGATGGTTATAGGAAGACACTGATTTCAGTAATTTTTTCCAAAGGGTGAGCAACCAAATATTAAGTTAAAGGACAACTGTAGGGCTAGACATTTGTATATCACTGTGCCCGGGCCTCAAAAATAAACAAAATAAACTTTAACATACCTTCCTACGAGCCCCCGTTGGTCCGGTATGGGCCTCACGGTCCAGCGGTGCAAACCTCATTCAACTTCCTCGGGACAGGGACACCACAGAGCCGTCGGCGCATCACCGGCTGCAGCGATGTCCCGCCCCGGCCGGTGATTAGGCTGAGCCCACTGTCATGCTCAGCCTATCACCGACCGGGGCAGGACATCGCTGCGGCCGGTGATACACAGACGGCTCTGCGGCGTCTTCAGGAAGTTGAATGAGGTTTGCACCGCTGGACCGTGAGGCCCATACCGGACCAACGGGGGCTCGTAGAAAGGTATGTTAAAGTTTATTTTGTTTATTTTTGAGGCACGGGCACAGTGATATACAAATGTCTAGCACTACAGTTGTCCTTTAAGGGTGCCAATAATTTTGTCCAGCCCATTTTTGGAGTTTGGTGACATTATGTCCAATTTGCTTTTTTCCTCCTTTTTTGGTTTAGTTCCAATACACACAAAGGGAATAAACATGTGTATAACAAAACGTGTGTTACTGCAATCCTTTCCTGTGAGAAATACTTCATTTTCTAGAAAAATTTCAGGGGTGACAACATTTACCGCCATGACTGTACATACATACACTCCTACATTGAGTTTTATATATATATATATTTAGTGAAAAGCCACAATAAACTGCTCCCTTTTCATTTTACTCCTAAGATGCATTTTTTGTGTCATCCCCCCCCCCCCAAAAAAAAAAAAAAAAAATAAGGGGTTAATGCACACATTTCTTAAGGACCAGGCCAATTTTATTTTTGCGTTTTCATTTTTTTCTCGTCTTCTAAAATCCATAACTCTTTTAAATTTCCATCCACAGACCCATATGAGGGCTTGTTTTTTGCGCGACCAATTGTTCTTTGCAATGACATCAATCACTTTACCATAAAATGTACGACAACCCCAAAAATTATTATTTGTGTGAGGAAATTTAAATGAAGACAACAATTTTGCGAATTTCTTTTTCCCGCTGTACACTTCACGGTAAACATTAGATGTTTTCTTTGTTCTGTGGGTCAATATGATTAAAATGATACCCATGATTATATACTTTTCTATTACTGTACTGTTTTTAAAAAAATTCCAAACTTTTTTTTTTTTTTTACAAAATAAGTACATTTAAAATCGCCCTATTTGGACCACCTATAACTTTTCCATTTTTCCGTATACGGGGATGTATGAGGGCTCATTTTTTGTGCCATAACCTTTAGTTTATTTTAGTACCACTTACATATATATGGCTTTTTATTAATTTTATTTTGGGAATGTCATGTGACCAAAAAGCAGCAATTGAGGACTTTTTTTTTTACGTTTACGTCATTCTCCGGACAGGATCGTTAACATTATATTTTGATAGTTTAGACATTTATGCATTTGACGATATAAAATAAGTTTATTAATAATTTTTTTAACGCTTTTTGGGGGTAAAAAAAAAAATAAAAATAAAAAAGGGCGATTAACACTTGAATTGGGGGAGGGGATTTTTCACATTTTATTTTACTTTTTTTTCTTCTACACTTTTTATGTCCCCCCATAGGGGACTATTTATAGCAATCTGCTATATTTGATTGCAGATACTTAACAGTGCTATGCATAGGCATAGCACTGATCAGTATTATCGGCAATCTTCTGCTCTAGTCTGCTCGATGTCAGACCAGAGCACAAGACCCCAGGAGAGTGGCGGAGGTAGGTGAGGGGACCTCTGTTCGCCATTTTGCATGATGGGATCCCCGCGGCAGTGCCACGGGTGATCCGATCATCCATTATAACAGTCGCATTGCCGTTATCTGTATTGATCACGGCATCCGAGGGGCTAATGGCGGACATCAGCGTGATCGCTGATGTCCTCCATAACCAGCGGGTCCCTGGCTGCTGATAGCAGCCGGGACCTGCCATGCATGGCGCCAGCACCGTTCCAATACTCGCGTCATGTACAGGGCGTAAATGTACGTCCCGATGCGTCAAGTACCACCACATGAGGGCGTACATTTACGTCCATTGGGGGTTAATATTGCCATTTTTTTCCTGTTTTTTTCAGATTCTTTTATCATGTGACTTAAAGAATTGGGGGATTCAAGAAGAAATACCAATATTTAAAATGGAGGCTGCTGTTTTCTGTTGTTGGATCTAGTCTGGTGTTTCCCAACCAGAGAGCCTTCAGCTGTTGCAAAACTACAACTTCCAGCATGCCCGGACAGCCTTTGGCTGTCCGGGCATGCTGGAAGTTGTAGTTTTGCAACAGCTGGAGGCTCACTGGTCAAAAAAACACATACCACCATTCGTACTGACATACTCGCCTCACTTCTTCCACAGAGATCTGACAGCTGCAACTTACAGGCCCGAAGCCTGAGGCTGCACTACTGATGACATCATTTCCCCTTCTGTCAGATGTCACGATTATCATGTAGACTGAAATCACTAAATGCATCAACGTCTATAGAAAATGGTCACGTGACGGCAGGAAGGATGTATATAATGATATCTATCTGATCTTCTTCCAGGCTTTGGCTCAGTACCATCTCTTAGTCTAGAAATATATGGAGACCCTCTCTATGGGCCCGTGTCAAGCACTGGCTCTACTGGACTATGTATGGCCACCAAAAAACACTAAACACTTTCGTATCGGAAACCGGACTTGCACCGATCAGCTCTAATGTATAACAAGACAACCCCCTGTAAAGCGTTACTGTCTTTTCGATAAACTTCTATTGATTTGGTTCGATTAAAGCTAATGTGATCCCTACCATATTTGTAAATCACTTTTATTTTCCAAAAATGACCCCACCCACTAGGCATCCTCCTTCCCTGCAATCTGCTATCCACTGCCTATTGTCAGGAAAAATCTGTCTTTAGTAACAGAGAGACCAGGACATATTACAGGAAGTGGGCGAGGCTTAGCATGTGCTATGTGCAGGAGAAAGCCTGACAGAGCCTGAGACAGTCTGCATGCTAAAGATGATCCTGTTCCTCAAAAGGTAAACTAAGGCTTAAAGGGGTACTCCTGTGGAAAACTTTTTTTTTTTTTTTTTTAAATCAACTGGTGCCAGAAAGTTAAACAGATTTGTAAATTACTTCTATTAAAAAATCTTAATCCTTCCAGTACTTATTAGCTGCTGAATACTACAGAAGAAATGGTTTTCTTTTTGGAACACAGAGCTCTCTGCTGACATCACGAGCACAGTGCTCTCTGCTGACATCTCTGTCCATTTTAAGAACTGTCCAGAGTAGGAGAAAATCCCTATAGCAAACATATGCTGCTCTGGACAGTTCTTAAAATGGACAGAGATGTCAGCAGAGAACACTGTGGTCATGATGTCAGCAGAGAGCACTGTGTTCCAAAAAGAAATCCATTTCCTCTGTAGTATTCAGCAGCTAATAAGTACTGGAAGGATTAAGATTTTTTAATAGAAGTAATTTACAAATCTGTTTAACTTTCTGGCACCAGTTGATTTAAAAGTTAATAAAAAAAAAGGTTTCCACAAGAGTACCCCTTTAAATCTAATCTCTTAAAGGGGTATGAAGGAAAAGATTATTTAAAAAAAACTGGTGCCAGAAAGTTATCCAAATTTGCAATTTATGGCTACTTAAAAATCCTTCCAGTACTTATCAGCTGCTGTATGCTCCAGAGGAAGTTGTGTAGTTCTTTCCAGTCTGACCACAGTGCTCTCTGCTGCCACAGGATATGTTTTCTTATAGGGATTTAACACTCCAGAAGCTATGGAGCAGATGTCCCTTACGTAAATACCAGTGTACCTTCTGCTGTACGTACACAGGCCGACATTTATCATTGTCTTTAGATTGTTTTTTGTATCTAGAAAAGGCGCAAAAAAGGCGCAAGCGGGGTTTATTTGCACCTTTTGGTTTACACAATCCACTGATTTTGGCAATAAACATGATATGGAGGGGTTTTACGAACTGCGCCTTTCTGTGAAAAGGCACAAAAAGGCGCAAAGCCACTGAAAAGTCTCCAAAACTACACAAGGCCAGACTTAGCTTCGCTTTTTGGTTTATGTGAAGAGAGAAATTTCAGACAATGTAACCTGCGCAAAATGTATCAAATGCTCTGCGACCATTTCATAAATTTGATGCTCCTACACATTACCAGCACACAAAAAAAAGGGTGTAGAAAAACGCTTCACTTACACCTACGATAATAAATGCCGGTCATAGTGCTGCAGTGCAATACTCCATCCCCCTTCCCTTTAGCTTCTTAGCAGCCGTAGTTCAGTGCTTAGTGTAACCCTTTCCTTGCTGCTGCTGTTTCTTTCATTACTGCTCACAAAGCACCTTGAATACCTAGTGCATCAGTAACCTACTTCCCCCCCCATGTTCCATGTATAAATCTTCCCCCAAGCACAGTGCAAGCCTGGTGTAATCCATTCCTTGCGGTGCTGCTGCTGTTTCTTTCATTTCCAATGCATCAGTAAACCCTTCTCCCTCCACATGCCATCAGTACTGTACTATGTAAATCATCAGTGCAGCTTGTTCCGTCCTGTGTCCGTTCTCCAGCACTGGTCATGATATAGCAGAAAGGAGTATATGCTGTGCCTGGCCAGAGAAGTAAGGGAAAGGAAGTCTCTGTGTATGTACTACTGGCAAACAGACCAGCTCTGGTCCCACCTTCAGATATAGGTGAATGAGAAATAGCTGTGCACCACGGAGAGGTCTCAAAAACAGCAGTGAGGGCACTAAAATCTCCTTGTCACCACTCTGAAGGGTGATTTTTTTCAAATTCTCCTATAAATATATTGATGACCGGCGACACATTTGACCAGATACCTCAGTTCCATGACAATTTAGGACGCCCATGAAGTGTCGATATTGAGTTCCCCTGAACAACGTGAGGCCGAAGGTTTCAGCACTTTCCAGACACAGAGACACCACACAACATGTTTATTGAGAGTGACATAGTGCTGCATCAAACAGAGACAGTTCTCATAGCAGCGAGACGCGTCCTCCTGCGCTGGCACGGTCCTTTATCGCCTATGTCCTCAATACTGAAGAAACGTCCTCCTGTTCCTGCTACAAATACTTCACTAGACCTAGAAGCGTTCTGCCGGAAAATGTCAATGGATTAGACTCGTCCCTTTGTCTCAAGTTAGTATTTTTACTTCGTACCCTTCCCTTTTTTGGCGCTTCCGCCACCATAAAATTGCCTATATATGAAGAGGCGCTGTCCATACTAGCCGTGTCGCCCCCTTAAAGGGGTAGTCCAGTGGTGAAAAACTTATCCCCTATCCAAAGGATAGGGGATAAGTTTGAGATTGCGGGGGGTCCGACCGCTGGGGCCCCCTGCGATCTCTCTGTACGGGGGCCAGGCTCTCCGGCCAGATAGTGGGTGTCAACCTCCGCATGAAGCAGCAGCCGACACGCCCCCTCAATACATCTCTATGGCAGAGCCGAAGATTGCCGAAGGTAGCGCTTCGGCTCTGCCATAGAGTTGTATTGAGGGGGCGTGTCGGCCGCCGCTTCGTGCGGAGGTCGACACGCCCCCTTCCCGCGGGCTGTCGGGGCTCCGTACAGGAGATCGCAGGGGGCTCCAGCGGTCGGACCCCCCGCGATCTCCAACTTATCCCCTATCCTTAGGATAGGGGATAAGTTGTTCATCACTGGACTACTCCTTTAAAGGGGTACTCCACTGGCCAGCATTCGGAATCAAATATTCCGAATGCCTTTTTCACGCTGCTGGGGTCATCCACGCCCGCTCGTGACATCACAGCCACTCCCCCTCAATGCAAGTCTATGGGAGGGGACATGGCGATCGCCACGCCCCCTCCCATAGACTTGCATTGAGAGGGTGTGACCATGACGTCACGAGGTGTGAGGCCGACCCCCCCGCAGCGCGAAAACAGCGTTCGGAACATTTGGTTCCGAATGCTGGCCAGTGGAGTACCCCTTTAATGCCCGCCGTACCAGCTTCAATGTTACCTGCTCTTCGTTGTACAGACCTAACCCCAGCCCCTCCCCCCCCCCCCCCCCCCCCCATCCCCGTGCCGGCTCACAGACTGACACTCCTGTTATGTCTGAACAGCCCTCCACCAGCTCTACCCCCTCCTCGGTCTCGCTCTATGCTGCCCTCTCCTACCTCCGCGTCCGAGTCCCTGCCATCCAAGCTGGTCACGTCGCTCAGACCCCTCAAATGCTCCACAGAGTCGCTTTTCTGCAGGTCGGACGCAATGGTCTGCAGGCTGAGGAGGGAGACAGTGTCTGACGGTGGGCCCATTTCACCATCTACCATAGAGGTGGGGGCTTCGGCTCCCAGAGGAGGGGCCCTAAGTGTTAAAAGCGGCCCGTGCGTGCGTCGGGCATGGATCTCCTCGCTTATCAGCTCCAGGTTACGTAGCGTACCGGAATATTTCAGCTTTGCCTGCGACACCTTGACTTCCAAGGAGGTGACCCGAGCCTTGTGTTCCTGTAAGATATCGAAAGACCATAATAATCAGGATTGACCCATTATAACCTTAAAGGGGTACTCCAAAAAAAGTTTTAAATGAACTGGTGCCAGAAAGTTAAAACAGATTTGTAAATGACTTCTATTTAAAAATCTTAATCCTTCCAGTACTTATCAGCTGCTGTATACTACAAAAAGAAATTCTTTTCTTTTCTGCAATTTCCTTTCTGTCTGACCACACTGCTCTCTGCTGACACCTCTTGTCCATTTTAGGAACTGTCCAGAGCAGGAGAGGTTTGCTATGAGGATTTTCTCCTGCTCTGGACAGTTCCTGACACGGACAGAGGTGGCAGCAGAGAGCACTGTGGTCAGGGAGAAAGGAAATTCAAAAAGAAAAGAACTTCCTGTGGAGCATACAGCAGCTGATAAGTACTGGAAGGATTAAGATTTTTAAATAGAAGTCATTTACAAATCTGTTGAATTTTCTGGCACCAGTTGATTTAAAAAAAAATAAAAAAATAAAAAAATGAATAATAATAATAATAATAATAATAATAATAATGTTTTCCAGTGGAGTACCCCTTTAAAGAGGAACTCCAGTACTTTAAAACTAGAGATGAGCGAACTTACAGTAAATTCGATTCGTCACGAACTTCTCGGCTCGGCAGTTGATGACTTTTCCTGCATAAATTAGTTCCGCTTTCCGGTGCTCCGGTGGGCTGGAAAAGGTGGATACAGTCCTAGGAGACTCTTTCCTAGGACTGTATCCACCTTTTCCAGCCCACCGGAGCACCGGAAAGCTGAACTAATTTACGCAGGATAAGTCATCAACTGCCGAGCTGAGAAGTTCGTGACGAATCGAATTTACTGTAAGTTCGCTCATCTCTATTTAAAACGTATCCTATACCCCCTGCGATCTCCCTGTGCATGGAGTGCCAAAAAGTACTGGAGTACCCCTTTAACATTGGCTTTGTCTTGCTTCTACAGCAAAGAAATAACAACAGCCGCACAAAACCCACTGACACACTGTAACAAATGTCAGCTCTGGATGTGAGATGTATGCCTCTAGGGCAGGGTTTCCCAACCAGGGTGCCTCTAGCTGTTGCAAAACTACAACTCCCAGCATGCCCGGACAGCCAACGGCTGTCCGGGCATGCTGGGAGTTGTAGTTCTGCAACGACTGGAGGCAGATGAATAAGAAATAAAGTTCTCTCAGCTCACCACCTGGTGATCAAGAACGCGCATGCGTTCGAAACGCGTCCATAGGAGAAGTTTGCTGACCAGGTGGAGGTGTATGGTGTGTGCTCTGCATTTTTAAGATAAAGTTCAATAAAGGATCAACATTTTAACGGGACTGCTGGACTACCTCTTCTTCATTTACTCACAACTGGAGGCACCCTGGGTGGGAAACAACAATACTCCCATTCAAAGAGATATTGAAACCCAAAGTCGCAGAACTTGTCAGCTTGAGAAGCCTGGACGAGTCCCTTTAACTTAAAGGGGTACTCCGCTGCTCAGTGTTTGGAACAAACTGTTCAGAACGCTGGAGCCGGGAGCTCTTGATGTCACAGCCCCGCCCCTTATGACGTCACGCGCCACCCCTCAATGCAAGTCTATGGCAAGGGGCGTGACATCGCCTCCCCCATCCCCGGTGTTATAATTACCTGTTCCCGGGGTGCGCGATACTTCTGGCTCCTGTGTCGTCCTGCGCTGTTGCTGCGCGCTGCGCAATGACGAGTGATGTCCTCGACACGACGTCACCGTCAGTGCGCACAGTGACAGCGCAGGACGCTGCCGGAGCCAGAAGTATCGCGGACCCCGGGAACAAGTAATTATAACACCGGGGATGGGGGGAGGCGATGGGGCAGTGGTTGGACTAGGGAGGACCCCAGGACAGGCAGGGGGAGAGAAGCGGGTGGCGGCGGTCTCTGGCCCCGCAAAATCCGCTGCAGTTCATTGATTTAAAGCGCCCGCCTTAAATCATTGATCTGCAGCGGCAGATGGGGGGGGGGGGGGATAGCCGATGACTTATACCGGAATATCTGTATAAGTTATCGGCTATCGGCCTGAAAGGTCACAGATTATCGGTATTGGCCCTAAAAAAAAAAAAAAAAAAAAAAAACATATCGGTCGATCCCTATATAGGTTTAAATTTTGTTTTTCTTCTGTTAAACTTCTTTATTTTTCCGTATACAGGGCTGTATGAGGGCTCATTTTTTTACGCCGTGCTCTGTAGTTTTTATCAGTAACATTTTTGTTTTGATGGGACTTTTTGATCGCTTTTTATAAAAAAATTTTATGGCATACAAAGTGACCAAAAATGCACAATTCTGGACTTTGGAATTTTTTTACGTATACACCATGGACCGTGCGGTTTATTCATAGTTATATTTTTACAGATCAGACATTTATGCACGCGGCAATACCACATGTTTAAATTTATTTATTTTTTTTTAAATGGGAAAACGGGGTGATTCAAACTTTTATTAGGGACTTTTTTTTTTTTTTTACACCATTTTTTTAGTCCCCATAGGGAACTATTACATACAATCTTCTGATTGCATACACTGCTCAATACTATGCCATAGCACTGATCAGTGTTATCGGTGCTCGATTGCTCCAGGCTGCTGAGGCATCCTGGAGCATCCTAGCAACGTTTGGACGGCAAGGAGGCAAGTAAGGGACCATCCTCTAAGCTGATCGGGATCACCGTGGTTTTACCACGGTGATCCCGATCAGCTCCGCTGAGCTGCCGGGACTGTTTTTATTATTATTTTTTTATTTTAGATGCCGCAATCAACTTTTTAATTTTTTTTTAATTTCAATTCATTTATTTTGATTTATTCGGTATTAGCCACGGGTCCCGGCAGCTGACCCAAGATGACACAGGGTCAGCTCCCACAGGGCATAACATCAGTGTGAAAGTGGCTTAAAGGGGTACTCCAGTGGAAAACATTTATTTTATTTTTTTTTAAATCAACTGGTGCCAGAAAGTTAAAACAGATTTGTAAATTACTTCTATTAAAAAATCTTTATCCTTCCAGTACTTTTTAGCAGCTGTATGCTACAGAAGTATTATTACCTTTTTTTTTTTTTATTTCTTTTTTTGTCTTGTCCACAGTGCTCTCTGCTGACACCTCTGTCCGTGTCAGGAACTGTCCAGAGCAGGTAAAGGGTAAAGGGTAAAGATTTTTTAATAGAAGTAATTTACAAATCTGTTTAATGTTCTGGCACCAGTTGATTTAAAAAATAAAAAAAATAAAAAAAAATAAGTTTTCCACCGGAGTACCCCTTTAAAGAGTAAGGGCTGATGCATCATAACCAAAGTGTAGTCATAGATGGATATGTCTGTAACTGCCTCTTACTGACTTGGACTGCAGGTATTTGTAGTACGTCACAAAGACACATGGGCTGCAGCGGACATATAATGGCTTGGTGGTTTAGCAGATAAATTGAATTTCTATCCTAATGGGCGCATGTGGTACGGCAGCTCTGAGCAGCTTTACTGCCAGCCATAGAGAACGGCATCACCCACGAGACCGCCGGCGATCCGCTCTATTTATCTGCACTGCAGGAGTCTGTACAATCAGACGCAGAGTCTAACAAGAAGCAGGAACAATGCTGAACATGTATATATGTGCACAAACAAACAATCCTCATTTATGTTACACGTAGCGCAGATAGGAAAACGTAACTTACAGTTGTGACTAGCGGCCTGGGGCAATGAGTGGGTTAAAGGGGTTATCCAGGGGGGGGGGGGGGGGGGGGGAAATCTCTCTCAACTGGCTCCAGAAAGTTAAACAGATTTGTAAATTACTTCTATAAAAAAATCTTAATCCTTCCAGTACTTATGAGCTGCTGAAGTTGAGTTGTTCTTTTCTGTCTAAGTGCTCTCTGATGACACCTGTCTTGGGAACTGTCCAGAGTAGAAGCAAATCCCCATAGCAAACCTCTCCTACTCTGTGCAGTTCCCGAGACAAGCAGAGATGTCAGCAGAGAGCACTGTTGTCAGACAGAAAAGAACAACTCAACTTCAGCAGCTGATAATTATTGGAAGGATTAAGATTTTTTAATAGAAGTAATTTACAAATCTGTTTAACTTTCTGGAGCCAGTTGATATAAAAATAAATAGTTTTTTCCTGGAATACCCCTTTAATTCTAGTATCCCTGGTGGTCTTGAGAAGTAAAAGGGTCCAGGCTGTCAAATAGTTAAACTCTAACATTTTCTTGCGGAAGGGTTAAAGTGTAAGGGCCCGTTCACAGTACATATTTTCCAACGTAAAAGCTCCTAATGTTTTAAGAGCTAAACATGGCAGCCACACAGAACTCACTGACACATTGTAACAAACGTCACCTCTGTAAGTGATGTATGTCTCTAGGGCAGCCGTTTTTATTTATTTTTTTTTCAACCAGGGTGCCTCCAGCTGTTGCTAAACTACAACTCTCAGCATGCCTGGACAGCCGTTGGCACTCTGCTGCAGCGATGATGTGCCCAAATACCCAGGTAACTGCTGCGGCCAGTTAAAAGGTACTCCGCTGGAAAACATTTTTTTTTTTTTTTTAATTAACTGGTGCAAGACAGTTAAACAGAGTTGTAAATTACTTCTATTTAAAAATCTTAATCCTTCCAGTACTTATCAGCTGCTGTATAGTACAGAGGAAGTTTCTTTTCTTTTTGAATTTCCTTTCTGTCTGACCATGTCTAGAACTGTCCAGAGTAGGAGAAAATCCCCATAGCAAACATATGCTGCTCTGGACAGTACCTGATATGGACAGAGGTGTCAGCAGAGAGCACTGTGGTCAGACAAAAAGGAAATTCAAAAAGAAAAGAACTCCATCTGTAGTATACAGCAGCTGATAAGTACCGGAAGGATTAAGATTTTTAAATAGAAGTCATTTACAAATCTGTTTAACTTTCTGGCAACAGTTAATAAAAAATGTTTTCCAGCGGAGTACCCCTTTAACTGGTGGCAGCAGTTGGTGCTTGGCTGCAGAGGTCATGTGACTATACAGGCAGGTCACTAAGCCTGGCAGGGACCATTACAGCTTTGTTTGGTACTTTATGCCACTTCCTCCAGTTAGTTGAATTTCTTATGATCTTGGTAAACTCCTATAAGAGGCATTTCATGGTGGCAGCGGCGACGCTCACCTCTAATACCGTGTTGAATTGCGACTTCAGTTCAAAGTATGGCCGACTCTTGATGATGACGCGCTTCAAGCTCTTCTGCAAGGTCTGAACTTTGGCTTCAGCTTGGTGGCACTGACGGGTGACTCTCTGGTGCTCGAATTCACTGCGCAGCCGCTCCTCCTCGGCTTCGTTCACCTGCGCAAAACAGGAAAGTCGATCATCTGCAAATGTGTCAGGAAATTCAGCTGCTGGCGCTCTGTTTGGTGTTACGGTGCTCTTCATTCCCCAAATTTTACCTTTGTTAGGCCCCCATATTCTCTTAATATTCTTTTAATAATTAAAATGTACACCAAATAAAGGTGCTGGTAGATTCTGGTGGGCTCATCAGACCCCCGCAGTGCAATAGCAGGGGTCTGATGAGTGCAAATGGCAGCCAGAGGTCTTTTACCCTCCTCCGGCGTGTAGAATGGCCGATCCTCTTGTGTTGGCTGCAAAGTCAGATTGTACAAGATCACCAATAGTACTGATCAGTACAATGATATTACACAACACTGACCAGTACTATGATATTCCATAACACTGACCAGTACTATGATATTCCATAACACTGACCAGTACTATGATATTCCATAACACTGACCAGTACTATGATATTCCATAACACTGACCAGTACTATGATATTCCATAACACTGACCAGTACTATGATATTCCATAACACTGACCAGTACTATAATATTCCATAACACTGAACAGTACTATAATATTCCATAACACTGATCAGTACTATAATATTCCATAACACTGACCAGTACTATAATATTCCATAACACTGATCAGTACTATGATATTCCATAACACTGATCAGTACTATAATATTCCATAACACTGACCAGTACTATAATATTACATAACACTGATCAGTACAATGATATTACATAACACTGATCAGTACTATAATATTACATAACACACTGATCAGTACTATCATATTACATAACACTGATCAGTACTATCATATTACATAACACTGATCAGTACAGTGCAATCCAATGATTGCTATAACAGTCCCCAAGGAGAGCTGTAAAAGTATAGAATAAAATAAATATTTTAAAAAAATATATCAAAGCCCCCCCCCAATAAAAATATAATTCACCCCCTTTTCCCATAAAAAAAAAAATTAAATGTGATTGCCGCTTGCACAAATGTCCTACCAACTAAAATATAACGTCAAATGTCAGAAAAAAGAAAATGAAAAAAAAAAAAAAAAAAATTAAAAAAAGGACCCATTAAAAGAAAAATGATAAAATATACAAATCATTGTGCAAAAAAATTATCCCTCCAACAGCTCCATATACCGAAAAAAAAATAAATAAAAATAAAATAAGGGATCAGAATTGGGAAATTTTAAACGTACTTATTTTCTTAAAACAGACAGTATAATAACAGAAAAGAGTGTAAACGTGGGTATTTTCTTAATTGTTTTCACCCACAGAATAAGGAACAAGTCAGTTTTACCATAAATAGCACTGTGTAAAAACGAACCCCTATTTTTAATTCCGCCCCTATAAATGTGTTTCCTTTGCTTCCCCCTATTTTTTGTGGTAAAATGAAAGGTGTCACTGCAAACTACAACTGGTCACACAAAAAACAAGATTCATATGGCCCGGGTAGAAAATAGAATAAAAGAAAAGGGGAGGCAAAAAAAACGGAAACGCAAAAATGAAAATTTAATGTGTCCTTAACGATGAAGGACGTAAATGTACGTCCTGGTGATGTGGTACTTAACACACCAGGACGTACATTTACGTCCTGAGCATAACCGCGGGCATCAGAGCGATGCCCGGATCATGCGCGGCAGGTCCCGGCTGTGGATCGCAGCCAGGGACCCGCCGGTAATTGTGGACACCCGCGATCCCGCGGATGTCCGCCATTAACCCCTCAGATGCCGTGATCAATACCGATCACGGCATCTGCAGCATCGCGGTCACTTAATTGGATGATCGGATCGCCCGCAGCAATCCGATCATCCTGCACGGCAGACGGAGGTTCCCTTCACCTGGCTCCGCTGCCTTCCGGGAGTCTTCTGCTCTGATCTGCCTTCCCGCAGACCAGAGCAGAAGATGACCGATAATGCTGATCAGTGCTATGTCCTATACATAGCACTGAACAGGTTTAGCAATCGAGTGATTGCTTTAAATAGTCCCCTATGGGGACTATTACAGTGTAAAAATAAAAGTAAAAAAAAATAAATAAATTTGAAAAAAACCCTCCCCCAATAAAAACGTAAATTGCCCCATTTTCCCTATTTCACCCCCAAAAAGTGTTAAAAAAATATTTTATATACATATTTGGTATCGTCGCTTGCGTAAATATTTCAACTATTAAAATAAAATGTTAATGATACCGTACGGTGAACGGCGTGAACATAAACAAAAAAACAAAAAAAGTCCAAAATAGCTGCTTTTTTTATAACATTTTATTCCAAAAAAATTTATTTAAAAAATGTAGTAAAAAAGTTTTATATAAGTAAACATGGTATCAATAAAAAGTACAGATCACGGCGCAAAAAATGAGCCCTCACACCGCCACTTATACGGAAAAATGAAAAAGTTATAGGTCTTCAAATTAGGGGGATCTTAAACGTACTAATTTGGTTAAAAAGTTTGTGATTTTTTTTAAGCGCAACAGTAATAGAAAAAGTATGTTATCATGGGTATTATTTTAATCGTATTGACCCAAAGAATAAAGAACACGTCATTTTTACCGTAAATTGTACGGTGTGAAAACAAAACCTTCCAAAGTTAGCAAAATTGCGGTTTTCTTTTTAATTTCCCCACACAAATAGTATTTTTTTGGTTGCGCCATACATTTTATGGTAAAGTGAGTGATGGCATTACAACGGACAACTGGTCGCGCAAAAAACAAGCCCTCATACTAGTCTGTGGATTAAAATATAAGAGTGTTATTTTTTGAAGGAGAGGAGGAAAAAATGAAAACCTAAGGGGTCCTTTAGGGGTTAAAAGGGTTATTCAGCCTCTATCCAAAAGGATAGGGGGATATGATGTCTGATCGCGGGGTCCGGCCATTGGGAACCCTGGGATCTGAACATTATGTTCAGAACGCTGGGTTTGGGCAGCGGTGGTCGTGACGTCACACCGTGCCCCCTCCATTCATGTCTATGGGAGGGGGCGTCACGCTATATATATATATATATATATACACACTGATGGGTAGATGCTCTTGCCACTAGGAGGTGCTGACACTAGGAAAAAAAAGTCGGCTCCCCCCTGGCAGGATATACCCGCCCACTGGAAGTGAGGTAATCAGTTTTGTCGCAAAGCAGTTGGAGAAGCCAACAAAGAAATACGTCCGAAAGACCCTAGAAAAAGAACCCCGGATAAAAAACCAATAACCGTAAAGGAATATCCGGACAAAAAAAAATTAAAGAAATGGGTGGGTGCGGTGTCCCCCAATGAAGGCTACCTGAAAGAGATTTTACGGTGAGTACAAAAATCTCCTTTTTCTCGGTCACTCTTCATTGGGGGACACCTATACTGATGGGACGTACCAAAGCAGTCCCCTAGGGTGGGAAGAACAACCACTAGCGAAAGGGTATTAGTCCCGAGACTGAACCCACTCGTCCGTAAGGCCTGCGGTCCATGACGCCAAAGGAAGGGACCATGCTTCACAAAGACTCTAAACCAACATCTCATAGAGAGACAAGAAAAAGGTCAACTAGGAAGCCGGATGGGCCATCCTGGAAGGAAGTAGGAAAAAAAACTCCAAGGAACACAGAACCAGACAAGGGGCCAGCCCGGCTGGAAAACAAAAAAAATGGAAAAGGGCACAACAAGAGAGCCCCATCCAGAGTCAACCGATTCAAGAGAACATAGCAGGAAAAAAAAAATTGCCAGGGAGAGCAGTGGACGCCTGGACAGAAGGTGAGCACAAAAGGTGGAGACCAGAAAACCACTGGATAAAATAAAGATGGAAACCGTCTCAAGAGAGGCTTGGTACAGAAGAAGATCGATGAACTGAACATCTGAAGACCCAAACCCCCCCCATCCAGGGGCCCGCCACGAGCAAAATAGCTTGAGTGGTGTAATCCAGACGACAGGAACGCCCTACATCGTGAGAGAACATGGAACCTAATGGAGGAGACAGAAGGTAATAACGGCCAAAAAAAAGGAGCGGAACGTCCAGAAAGGGGCATCGTGGGACACCGAAATGATAGGCCCGGAAACTGGAGGTTTCTGGGTCACCTGGAAGATGGACACGGAAGAATAAACGGCCAAAAAAGGAGTGGAAGACCCTGAAAAGGAGCATTCTGGAACACCGGAGCGGCCGACATGGGAAAAAGAAGGTTCCCGAGTCTCCAGGAAGACTTCCACTGAAGGGTAAGAAAACCCAAGGTCCGCGAAACGCTCCGGGTGACAAACTTCCGCGAGACAAGAAGAAGTGCGGCATAGAGAGACCGCCCGACAAATGGGAACGCGGAGAAGTCTGGGCAGGATCGCTACACATGCCCAAGACCTCAACCATCACTAAGGCCCAAGACTCAGGAGAGCCGACCTAGAAAAGAAGGCATGCCACAGAATCCCAGGATTGTGTCCAAGACAAGGAGACCAACCAGTCCTTGGCCCTGGCGGTCCAAGCACACTGAAGCAACAACCCGTCAGGACGGGAACGGAGGTGGAAACCCAGGCTCTGAACACAGGAAGGTTACTCTAGAAGACCTTGGTGTCAGTGTAAAGAAAGTCACCAGGTTGCAGTGGCGGGAGCGGAAGGAAAGGGGGAGGTGACCTGGTGGATTAGAAACCATGTAGACACAGTCTGGCTATATGGCATAGGGACCATGGCCACACTGGGTAACGCATTCAGAGCCACACATTGAAAGAGGCCACCAGCCCTCAGCTATGAGAGCGGCAGGAACGTAGAGAAGGACCTGGTATGTGGTGCATTGTATAAGGCCCATGGAGCAACATGGGGTGACTCACTAGGAACTACATCTCCGAAGTGGGATACCTGAACTTCAGTGGAAAATGTATGGTAGTTGACCTGACGTAGCAGCAAATCATGCAGACAACCGTCTGGCTGACTGGTAAAGGATTCTTTAACGCACAGGATCACTCCTTCGAACCCTTCCACAGGAAGTGGGGTACCGGAGTGAGACAGAGCCAACGGGCGACCTGGTGGTGCCGGAGCCCCAGTAGACGAAGTCTGGCTGACTGGCATCAGTCCTGTGTAACTGCAGGGAGCCACATCCAGATTCCTCACACTGGTAGTGAGGTACGGGAACCT
Source organism: Hyla sarda (assembly GCF_029499605.1). NCBI lineage: Eukaryota > Metazoa > Chordata > Amphibia > Anura > Hylidae > Hyla > Hyla sarda. The sequence goes on along the minus strand of NC_079197.1, from coordinate 172,728,574 downwards.
GGCCCTGCCCGTGACAGCCCTGACATGGGAGACCGACCGCGGCGGAAACCGTGCAGACGACAGTCTGGCTGAACAAGAACACTTCCAGGCGCTGGTGAAAAGGGTGCGACAGCCAGATAGGCGATCACCCTGCTCCTCTGTCGCATGTGGGGGGGGGGGGGGCCCGCAGGAACCCCTCTGCCCGAAGGGCTAGGACGCCCACGGCAGGAACAGAACATATGTTGGAAGTCCCTGTAACGGCTTGCTAAGACCCGCAGCAAGAGAAGTGCGCAAGAAAACAGGGACCGCCAGAAAATAGAAACTTGCCAAGAGCTGAGGACGCAGCAGAAGCTGCATGAATAAAATATCAGTGTTAACCCCTTACTGCCCGGACCCCCACCCTAGTTGCCATAAACAGCCCCAGAAACAAGGCTACTGCTGCTTCTTCGTCGAGGGTGGGGTGGGGGGGGGGGGGAAGAGTGGTATTGGGGGGCATACTCACCTCAGTTGCCACATACTCACCCCTTGACGGCTTCAGCCAGCATTAGACCACGCTGAATCATACCAGGCTAAGATAGCGGGCGAGCAGGGGCAGTGGGGGACCCGGACTCAAGGTACAACCTCCAGGCGATGGCCATTGGCGATAAGGGGTTGGCGGCCCATACTCTTATGTTCTGTGCCCCTTTGTCCCATATGGGGGAACAGGTAGCGCCATGCTCCTGAACCCCCCCTGAAAAAGGGAAACAAAAGGGAGAAATAAAAACGCCCTTCATAGAAAATAATAAAAAAAGACCAGGTCTGGGGAGCTCCTGTGTCGCCTCCTACTGACACTAGCTACAAATGATGACCTCACTTCCAGTGGGCGGGTATATCCTGCCAGGGAGGAGCCAACTTCTTTTCCTAGTGTCAGCGCCTCCTAGTGGCAAGAGCATATACCTATCAGTATCTGTGTCCCCCAATGAAGAGCGATCGTGAAGTTTTTGACAAGTGACCCTAGCGCCCCCTCCCTCTCTTCTCACTTTGCAGGTTGCGTGGTTCAGCATTTCTTGCCACGTCGGGTCTAGCCTGTTTTTGTCAGCGGTGACTCCTTGTTCTGCAACAAACACCATCTCCCGGGCTGCAGCATGCATGCTGACCGCCCGCTCGTACCGCAGAGCTGCGCTGTGTGTGTCCTGCTGAGCCTGGAGGAAAAAAATAAAAATAAAAATAAATCAGTATTTTACAAATCATTTACTTCTTTCTTACCTACAGAACAATAAAGAAGCACTCCGGGGATTATTTTTCCTGCTTATAGTAGTCAGTCCTGGATCAGCTGACTCACTGTAAACTACAGGATGAGATCATTGCCTATTGGATTACTCCAAGCAGCTGCCAGACCCCTACCCTTCAGCTCTATCTGTATACTGCTGCTGCCTCTATGGGATCAGGATATATAGTAGTTATGCACCTCCCCTTCAGCTCTATCAGTGTACTGCTGCTATCTCTATGGGATTATGATATATAGTAGTTATACACCTCCCCTCTCAGCTCTATCTCTATACTGCTGCTATCTCTGTGGGATTAGGATATATAGTAGTTATACACCTCCCCTCTCAGCTCTCTCTGTATACTGCTGCTATCTCTATGGGACCAGGATATATAGTAGTTATTTATACACACCTCCCCTCCAGCTCTATCTCTATGGGATCAGGATATATAGTAGTTATACACCTCTCCTCCAGCTCTATCTGTATACTGCTGCTGCTATCTCTATGGGAACAGGATATAAAGTAGTTATACACACCTCCCCTCCAGCTCTACCTGTATACTGCTGCTGCTGCTGCTGCTATCTTGATAACAATGGAGCTGTATGACTAGTGATCGTTAGTGTGAACGATATTGGAAAAAAAACAAAAAATTAAATCTGGAGCTCTTCTTTAAAAATTAAAGTGACCCCGTCCTCAGAGGGGAGTGAATAGTACCTCCTTGGCCAGTCTCCGCGCTTCATAGTACGGCCTGGCTTTTTCGATACAGGCTCCGAGTTGAGTGGCCAAAGAGTTTAGGCGTCTGGCGGACTCTGTCAGTATCCGGCGGTAGGCAGTGCGGGCATCCTGCAGGGGGCAGTGTGCAAAAAATATCAGTGCTTTCTAAGCTGATGCGGTAAAACGGACGGACGGACGGCAGAGAGCGGCACTTACATCCAACTGCAGCTCCAGCTGGTTAATCTCCTCGCTCGCCTGGTTCAGACGCTCTAATTCTTCCTGAGGAACAAGAAGACGGAGAATCAGCAGGGGAGACGGGGAAGTGGGGGGGGGGGAGGGGAGTCAGATCTATGGCACCAGTCATAATGTCACTACTTAGCATTTAAAGGACCACAGAAAAAGGCTCTAGACCAGTGGTCTTCAACCTGCGGACCTCCAGATGTTGCAAAACTACAACTCCCAGCATGCCCGGACAGCCAACGGCTGTCCGGGCATGCTGGGAGTTGTAGTTTTGCAACATCTGGAGGTCCGCAGGTTGAAGACCACTGGTCTTCACTATATAGCCAGAGGCGCTTAAAAAGGAGAGCTCCACCAAAATGTATTTTTACAAAAAGAGAGAAGGTATGTCTTATGTTAGAATTGCGCTGCCTGACAAGCACATAGCAATAATATGGTTATAAGGCAGCATATACATAGCAACCAAGACTTGGAATAGACTTTGTCGGCAGTGGCGTCAAGTTAGTAAAAGAACTGTACAGGCATCTTTTCATCTGGGTCCCCTGAGGAGACCCTGCAGAAACATGTCGGGATGTTTAGTATCATATCTTCATATAGGTTTTTGGATACTGGATAGTGTATCATCTATATAAATTGTTTGGAGACACATCAGTTGTCGGTCTAGGGCAGTGTTTCCCAACCAGGGTGTCTCCAGCTGTTGCAAAACGACAACTGCCAGCATGCTGGGGGTTTAGGTTTTGCAACAGCTGGAGGCACGCTGGTTGAGTACTTAGTCAGTCAGTATGGACCAGCCTTATTCCCTGTCACATGTCAGTGTTTCTCAACCAGAGAACCTCCAGTTGTTGCAAAACTACAACTCCCAGCATGTTGGACTATATAGTAGTATATAGTATAGGTCAGCATTTTCCAACCAGGGGTGCCTCCAGCTGTTGCAAAACTACAACTCCCAGTATGTTGGACTGTATAGTTGTATATAGTATAGGTCAATGATTTCCAACCAGGGGTACCTCCAGCTGTTGCAAAACTACAACTCCCAGTATGTTGGACTATATAGTAGTATATAGTATAGGTCAGCGTTTCCCAACCAGGGGTGCCTCCAGCTGTTGCAAAACTACAACTCCCAGTATGTTGGACTGTATAGTTGTATATAGTATAGGTCAATGATTTCCAACCAGGGGTACCTCCAGCTGTTGCAAAACTACAACTCCCAGTATGTTGGACTATATAGTAGTATATAGTATAGGTCAGCGTTTCCCAACCAGGGGTGCCTCCAGCTGTTGCAAAACTACAACTCCCAGTATGTTGGACTGTATAGTTGTATATAGTATAGGTCAATGATTTCCAACCAGGGGTACCTCCAGCTGTTGCAAAACTACAACTCCCAGCATGCCCGGACAGCCAACGGCTGTCCGGGCATGCTGGGAGTTGTAGTTTTGCAACAGCTGGAGGGGCACTGGTTGGAAAACACTGCTATATCCTATAGAGAGTGAATGAGAATGCATACCGCCACTACATTTACTCATATACCTACGTTCTAGCAGCCAGAACCCCACAGATCAGACACTTATCCCCTAGCCTGTGACGATGGGAGGAGATAAAATCTTAGTATGACCCATTTAAAGGGGTTATCCAGGAAAAAACTTGATATATATATATATATATATATATATACACATACATACTGGCTCCAGAAAGTTAAACAGATTTGTAAATTACCTCTATTACAAAATCTTAATCCTTTCAATACTTATGAGCTGCTGAAGTTGAGTTGTTCTTTTCTGTCTCGGGAACTGTCCAGAGTAGAAGCAAATCCCCATAGCAAATCTCTTCTACTCTGTTTAGTTCCCGAGACAAGCAGAGGTGTTAGCAGAGAGCACTGTTGCGAGACAGAAAAGAATAACTCAACTTCAGCAGCTGATAATTATTGGAAGGATTAAGACTTTTTTATTTTTTTATATAGAATTTACAAATCTGTTTAACTTTCTGGAGCCAGTTTTTTCCTGGAATACCCCTTTAAGAGCTATTTAGTCGTCCCTAACACTATAAATGTGGAGCGGACCTTCTGAGGACACATCCTGCCCCTCTATAACCGCACTGCGCCGTACGCCCCTCAGTCTTCTCCTTCATCTATTATGTATGGTGGATCATCCTCCTCTCGTAAGTGCTGACTAAGAGGTCACCCAAGGAGATTACAGAGGAGCCGATGCACTTAACCCCCGGCCTCCTGTGTATAGCAGCCGCCGTACAGAGGTCACATGTTCTGGTCACATGTTCAGGATTTTGGTGCAGATCCTTTGGTTCTCGTCCTTCACATAGTGTCAAATTGTCCCCAAAATCAGACTCTGCTAGAGCTACTATAAGAGGTCATACACCTGTCCTAATTCCAATGCTTAGAGTAGTGTTTCCCAATCAGGGTGTCTCCAGCTGTTGCAAAACTACAACCCCCAGCATGCCTGGACAGCCTTGTAGTCTTGCAACAGCTGGAGGCAGCCTTATAGGAAACACTGGACTAGGTCCACTCTGGTCATCACCTGCACAGACTTAGTGGGTGCCACAGGCTCTGAAGACTAGTGATGGGCGGCAGGGGCCATATTCGAATTTGCGGTATTTTGCGGATACATTGACGATTATTCGTCCTATGTTCGCAAAATCCGCATATTCGCTTTTTTTATTTTGTACCCATGCGAAAATTCCCATAAAAATTTGCATGTGAAAAAAAAAAAAAAAAATTTGCATTCCGAATAGTGCTGAGCACGAATATTCGTAATGCAAATTGTTATCGAGAATATCGGAACGTCGCGATTTCGCCAATATTTAGAATCTAGTGCTATATATTCGTAATGACGAATATTCTTTTTTTTTTTTCTTTTCTTTTGTTCACATGCAAATTTTTATGCAAATTTTTTTTTTTGCACATGCAAATTTTGGCATGGAAAAAAAAAATGAATGAACATAGCGAATATGCGAATTTTGCGAACATAGGACGAATGATCTCAGCCGCCAGTGAAACACAGTGTTGCTCTGTTTTGTGGATCGCTCCAGCCTCACTCCTCAATAAAAGAACCCCTGCATACTAGAGTGAGTGCCGCCACTATTGTCTTCTCCTGCACAGTCTTCATCTCTTTTACACTATTAAAAGGGGTATTCCAGAAATTATATATATATATATTTTTTTTATATCAACTGGCTCCAGAAAGTTAAACAGATTTGTAAATGACTTCTATTAAAACATCTTAATCCTTCCAATAATTATCAGCTGCTGAAGTTGAGTTGTTCTTTTCTGTCTGGCAACTGTGCTCTCTGCTGACATCTCTGCTTGTCTCGGGAACTGCACAGAGTAGAAGAGGTTTGCTATGGGGATTTGCTTCTAAACTGGCGGTTTCCTAGACAGGTGTCATCAGAGAGCACTTAGACAGAAAAGAACAACTCAACATTTGCAGCTCATAAGTACTGAAATGATTAAGATTTTTTTAATAGAAGTAATTTACAAATCTGTTTTCTTTCTGGAGCCAGTTGATATATATAAAAAAAAGTTTTTTCCTGGATAACCCCTTTAATATTGAACTACACTGGCGGCCGGGAAGCATTGCACTGTTGGGGGGCAAGATCTATCAGAAGCGCATCATGCTGCTGGCCGGGGAAGGCAGCGCACTTTTCACAGATAGCGATTCGAGGGACATATGTGTATAGAAGCGCTGCAGGGGACAGACATATAGTGATATATAGTGATACATATCTGTCCCCCTGCAGCGCTTCTAAACACGCATGTCCCTCGAATCGCTATCTGTGAAAAGTGCGCTGCCTTCCCCGGCCAGCAGCATGATGCGCTGCTGATAGCATACTGCACACATGCGCTGCAAGGGACATATGTGTGCGCTCGCTGCGGGGGGCAATATACACAGCTAGCGTAGCAGGGGGGCAATATACACAGCTAGCGTAGCAGGGGGGCAATATACATAGCTGGTGCAGCGGGGACCAGACATGTAGAGCTATATGTCTGCCCCCCCCCCTCCCACTGCAATAGCTGTGTATATTGCCCCCCCCCCCCCCCCACTGCACTAGCTGTGTATATTGCCCCCAGCTGCGCTACCTATAGATCTTGGCCCACTGCAGCGCTTCTATACATATGGTCCTGCAGCGCGTCAGGGCAGCCGGGGAACGCAGCGCAATGCTTCCCCGGCCGCCAGTGTAGTGCAACATTACAATCCTCGCTATTGACTTTAAAAAACCCACCGGGAGCCCTGAATGGCCCCTTGGTGCCAGCCAATGAGGGCTCCCGGCGGGGTATTTGAAAATGAAAGTAAAACACACACACACACTATCTACATCGCAGGGTTGCGGAGAATGCCGCCCGCTCCCTCGGTTAATAATTTCTGATGGCATCGGGTCTCAGAAGTGAGACCCAGTGCGATCAATCCCTAAGCCCCTGTAATACTACCCCCAACATGGAACAAACTCTGTTCCATGATGGGGGGGGGGTAGTAGAACAAGCACTAATCTAGCCTCCCCAGACTCCCGTAGCCTGGAAACAACTACTCCCATCATGGAAAAAAGTCTGTTCCACGATGGGAGTAGTAGTAGTCCCGCAGCACAGCAAGAGTTTGCTGATTTTACTCCTTGTGAGCTCAGACGTAATAGCGGTTCAAAAATGAATATTAAAGGGGTACTCCACTTCCCCAGGGTCCGTAACATTTAGTTCCGAATGCTGGGGCTGCGGGGGTCGTGATGTCACACCACGCCCCCTCAATGTAAGTCTATGGCAGGGGGCGTGACGTACGTCACGCCCCCTCCCATAGACTTGCATTGAGGGGGTGTGATGTCACGAGGGGCGTGGCCGTGACATCATGACCCCCCGCACCCAGTGTTCTGAACTAGATGTTCTGGACACTGGGGCAGTGGAGTACCCCTTTAAAAACTGGGTGCAAACGAATGACAATATATGCTCGTCCGTTTGCCATAGACTTCAATGTTAAATTTATAATATCCGTTTCTATTCCGTTATTTTTGAAGGGAATAAAAATTCTGCATGCAACGTCTTTGCCCCCCGTCAAAAAAAAAACGGAACAGGAAGCAAACGTGTGCGAACGGGTGATAAAGGATTGTAAAAAAAAAAAAATCCAAATGACATCAATGGGATTAGGTTACAGCCGTTTAAAAATGATCAAACAGATTGCAGAACGAACATTTATTAACGGGGGCAGACGGCCGTGTGAACGAGCCCTAAGTCATGGGGGGGGGGTGGGGGGGGGGGGGGGGGGGGCAGGGGGCATTCCATGACCCCTGACCTGCTCAGTGTAAGAGCGGCAACACAGAGCTATGTTTTTGGAAAACCTGCCGCTACATCTTGGGCGCTGTACACCCCCCTGTCCTCAGGGTCTGACAATCTTCCTCCTCACAGCAAGATATAACTATATCCTGACACCCAGCTCCTCCTCACAGCCATATAAACCTGTATCCTGACGCCAAGCTCCTCCTCACAGCCATATATACCTGTATCCTGTGGCCCAGCTCCTCCTCACAGCCATATATACCTGTATCCTGAGGCCAAGCTCCTCCTCACAGCCATATATACCTGTATCCTGTGGCCCAGCTCCTCCTCACAGCCATATATACCTGTATCCTGACGCCAAGCTCCTCCTCACAGCCATATATACCTGTATCCTGACGCCAAGCTCCTCCTCACAGCCATATATACCTGTATCCTGTGGCCCAGCTCCTCCTCACTGCCATATATACCTGTATCCTGTGGCCCAGCTCCTCCTCACAGCCATATATACCTGTATCCTGACGCCCAGCTCCTCCTCACAGCCATATATACCTGTATCCCGTGGCCCAGCTCCTCCGCACAACCATATATACCTGTATCCTGAGGCCCAGCTCCTCCTCACATCCATATATACCTGTATCCTGTGGCCCAGCTCCTCCGCACAACCATATATACCTGTATCCTGAGGCCCAGCTCCTCCTCACATCCATATATACCTGTATCCTGTGGCCCAGCTCCTCCTCACAGCCATATATACCTGTATCCTGAGGCCCAGCTCCTCCTCACAGCCATATATACCTGTATCCTGAGGCCCAGCTCCTCCTCACAGCCATATATACCTGTATCCTGTGGCCCAGCTCCTCCTCACAGCCATATATACACCTATACCCTAGGGCCCAGCTCCTCCTCACAGCCATATATACGTATCCTAGGGTCCAGCTCCTCCTCACAGCCATATATATATGTATCCTGGGGCCCAGCTCCTCCTCACAGCAAGATATACCTATACCCTGGGGCCCAGCTCCTCCTCACAGCCATATATACTTGTATCCTGGGGCCCAGCTCCTCCTCACAGCCATATATAAATGTATCCTGACGCCCAGCTCCTCTTCACAGCCATATATACCTGTATCCTGAGGCCCAGCTCCTCCTCACAGCCATATATACCTGTATCCTGAGGCCCAGCTCCTCCTCACAGCCATATATACCTGTACCCTTGGGTCCAGCTCCTCCTCACAGCCATATATACCTATACCCTTGGGTCCAGCTCCTCCTCACAGCCATATATATATATATATGTATCCTAGGGTCCAGCTCCTCCTCGCATCCATATATACTTGTATCCTGGGGCCAAGCTCCTCCTCACAGCCATATATACCTGTATTCTGGGGTCCAGCTCCTCTTCCGCCTCCCCCTCATCCTTCTTGGCCTCGCCGGGGGTCTCAGTTGGTTTCTTGATGACACTGTCGTTCTCTCCGTGTCCTCCCAGCTCCTCATGGATGATGCCCCCCTCAGCGCCAGGTGTTGGAAGCCTCTCCTCACAAGGGGGTCCTTCTGTCACCTCCATGGCGGGACAGCTCAGCCGCGCATCGTACCGAGACAACTGCAAGACACCATGAACATGATCAACCGGGATACATGGAGACAGTATGTATTCACAGCTGTTGCCAAACTACAAATCCCAGCATGTCTCCCTGGTGGAGTTCCCCAATATGTAGGCTTTCATGCCCCAATCTGCTGATCTCCAGCTGTCACAAAACTACAACTCCCAGCATGCCCTAAGTCTTCCCCAAACTGTGGCTTTCCCACTGTTGCCTGTGCAAAACTACAACTCCCAGCATGCCCGGACAGCCAACGGCTGTCCGGGCATGCTGGGAGTTGTAGTTTTGCAACTTCTACAGGTCTACAGTTTGGAGACCACTGATTTACACCAGTCATCGGTTGTCCGGGCATGCTGGGAGTTTTAGTTCTGCACAGGTAACAGTGGGAAAGCCACAATTTGGGGAAGACTTTCAGGGCATGTTGGGGGTTGTAGTTTTGTAACATCCACAGTTCGGAGACCACCGTTATACATTATCACCACTGCATGTGAATATATACTTAAGGGGGGTCTTCCAAGAACTGGAAACCTCCCTGAACCAAGACCCCCCCCCCCCAAGATGGCGGACAACAACTTTATTCATAATTCTCTTCTGTGGACAAAAAAAGGACTAGCAGGAACGAAAGATGACAGAAGAGAGGTTTAAAAGGTACAGTACATATATTACCGATCCCCATATTTGGGGGGGGGGGGGGGGGTATCTGATTCCCTAAATCTTCCTCTAATACCTGCAGCTATTCGGTGATCCTCGCTGTACATTACACAGTCCTCCCAGTATGGAGATGTCCGCGCCCTTTTAATAAGCCCCTCCCCTCCCATTGTTACTGGTTGTCATTAACAACGAAGCGTCAGGGCGGCAATTATCCCAAATAATGATGACTAACTCCCCCCCAATCAGATCCTGCAGTGACATCACACGTCTCCCTGTCCCGGTCTCTAAACATCACTGGAGACAGAGAACATGATTTAAAGGGGAACTCCACCAAGGAACAAAACTCCCAACATCCCACTGTTAGAAAATGGAAAAAGAACAAAAAAACGGGGCGCTCCCTGTTGTCAAATGGAAAAGGGAAGGGGGGGGGGGGGACCCACCTCCTCACCTAATGTGCTGTACCGACCTGCTGAGAGGATGCAACATTGCGAACCAAACACTGTTGGGAGGTATGGGTGGAGATCACTGGTTGCAGTATGCAGTTGTATAACTACAACTCCCAGCATGCCCAGACACCCTGACTGGAAGACACTGCCATATACACTCATTGGCCACTTTATTAGGTACTGGGTCAGACCCCCTTTATACTTCTACAAAGGTGCTGGACACATTCCTCAGAGATGCTCTTCCATACAGACATGATGACATCACACAGTTCCTCCATATAGACATGATGACATCACACAGTTCCTCCATACAGACATGATGACATCACACAGTTCCTCCATATAGACATGATGACATCACACAGTTCCTCCATATAGACATGATGACATCACACAGTTCCTCCATATAGACATGATGACATCACACAGTTCCTCCATATAGACATGATGACATCACACAGTTCCTCCATACAGACATGATGACATCACACAGTTCCTCCATACGGACATGATGACATCACACAGTTCCTCCATACAGACATGATGACATCACACAGTTCCCCCATACGGACATGATGACATCACACAGTTCCCCCATATGGACATGATGACATCACACAGTTCCCCCATATAGACATGATGACATCACACAGTTCCCCCATATGGACATGATGACATCACACAGTTCCTCCATATGGACATGATGACATCACACAGTTCCTCCATACAGACATGATGACATCACACAGTTCCTCCATACAGACATGATGACATCACACAGTTCCTCCATACAGACATGATGACATCACACAGTTCCTCCATACAGACATGATGACATCACACAGTTCCTCCATATAGACATGATGACATCACACAGTTCCTCCATATAGACATGATGACATCACACAGTTCCTCCATATGGACATGATGACATCACACAGTTCCTCCATATGGACATGATGACATCACAGTTCCTCCATATAGACATGATGACATCACACAGTTCCTCCATATAGACATGATGACATCACACAGTTCCTCCATATAGACATGATGACATCACACAGTTCCTCCATATGGACATGATGACATCACACAGTTCCTCCATATGGACATGATGACATCACACAGTTGCTGTAGATTTGTAGGATCCATGATAAGAATCTCCGGTTTCACCACATCCCTGCGGTGATCTATAGGATGAGATCTGGTGACTGTGGAGGCCATTGGAGTCCAGTGACCTCACTGTCCTGTATGAGATGATGTCATGTGACCTCACTGTCCTGTATGAGATGATGTCATGTGACCTCACTGTCCTGTATGAGATGATGTCATGTGACCTCACTGTCCTGTATGAGATGATGTCATGTGACCTCATTGTCCTGTATGAGATGATGTCATGTGACCTCACTGTCCTGTATGAGATGATGTCATGTGACCTCATTGTCCTGTATGAGATGATGTCATGTGACCTCACTGTCCTGTATGAGATGATGTCATGTGACCTCACTGTCCTGTATGAGATGATGTCATGTGACCTCACTGTCCTGTATGAGATGATGTCATGTGACCTCACTGTCCTGTATGAGATGATGTCATGTGACCTCACTGTCCTGTATGAGATGATGTCATGTGACCTCATTGTCCTGTATGAGATGATGTCATGTGACCTCATTGTCCTGTATGAGATGATGTCATGTGACCTCATTGTCCTGTATGAGATGATGTCATGTGACCTCATTGTCCTGTATGAGATGATGTCATGTGACCTCATTGTCCTGTATGAGATGATGTCATGTGACCTCATTGTCCTGTATGAGATGATGTCATGTGACCTCATTGTCCTGTATGAGATGATGTCATGTGACCTCATTGTCCTGTATGAGATGATGTCATGTGACCTCATTGTCCTGTATGAGATGATGTCATGTGACCTCATTGTCCTGTATGAGATGATGTCATGTGACCTCATTGTCCTGTATGAGATGATGTCATGTGACCTCATTGTCCTGTATGAGATGATGTCATGTGACCTCATTGTCCTGTATGAGATGATGTCATGTGACCTCATTGTCCTGTATGAGATGATGTCATGTGACATGGGACATTATCCTGCTGGAAGTATCATCAGAAGATGGGTCCACTGTGGTCATAAAGAGATGGACATGGTCAGTAACAATACACAGGGAGGCTGTTGGGTACTAAGGGGCCCAGAGTGACCCCCTCCCCCACCAGCCTGACCCTGATACAAGGCAGGATGGATCCATGATTTATGTTGTTTACACCAAATTCTGACCCTGTCATCTGATGTCACAGCTGGAGGGAGACTCCTCAGACCAGACAACGTTCTTCCATCTTCTATTATCCAGTTTTGGTTCCTGTGTAAATTGTGGCCTCAGTTTCCTGTTCTTAGCTGACAGGAGTGGCCCCCGGTGTGATCTTCGGCTGCTGTAGCCCATCTGCATCAAGGTTGGACGTGTTGTGCGATCAGAGATGGTATTCTGCAGACCTCGATTATAACCAGTGGTTATTTGAATTACTGTTGCCTTTTTGTCATCTCAAACCAGTCTGCCCATTCTCCTCTGACACCAACAAGGCCTTTTCCTCCGCACAACCGCCGCTCACTGGATATTTTCTCTTTTTCGGACCATTCTCTGTATATCCTAGAGATGGTTGTGTGTAAAAATCCCCAAAATCCTCAGACTGGCTCATCTAGCACTAAAAACTACATCACTTAAAACCCCTTTCTTACCCCTTCTGATGCTCTAGTTAAACTTCAAGTTGTCTTGACCATGTCTACATGCCTAAATGTATTGTGTTAAGGCAATTGTGCCTAATAAAGTGGCCAAGGAGTTTATAGATCAAGGTTTCCCATCCTGTGTGCTCCAGCTGTTGCAAAACTACAACTCCCAGCACGCCCAGACAGCCAACGGCTGTCTGGGCATGCTGGGAGTTGTAGTTTTGCAACAGCTGGAGGCACCTTGGTTGGAAAACACTTGTATAGATATATATGAAGTGTCTGCTCCATTGTGTGTCCCTGGCAGTCAGTGAACAGTGAATGTCTCTGGGTTTGCTGGGACTTGTAGTTCCTCCTCAGCTGCAGGGGGGCCAGGCTCCTATCTCTATAGTGCTCTATAGCATGCTCAGGGGCCACATCCACCACCCAGGGACCCCCCTCGCCCTCCCCCAGCCACGTGACCTGGGTAAGTCACCCACCTGAGCCTTCTTCTTACGCCATGCCGGGTCAGGGCACCCGCTGTGACGTCACGGGGCTGCCAATGACGTCACAAAGACCCCCAGCGCTGCCCTGTTGCGCTTGTCAATCCAGTTGCCTGGGATTTTGTTTAGGCGGCGCCCAGCGACCCGGAAGCGGAAACTGCAGGAACGGTCGCTCCGTACACCAAGATGGCGGCCTGCACGGGCTGTACGGTTGTAGAGCTGTACGGGAGAGGAGGACACAGCTGGGGGCGGCGGATGTGCGGGGGTCACACGTGATTATCCCCGGGGGGGGGGGCAGCGGAGACCGGGACAGGAGCAAAACGTAGAGCCCGCTGCTGCTATGGAGACAACGCCGGTTCTGTCACCATGGAAACCAGCCGCCATGTCTCCCCCCCCCCAACGGATTATACGCGAGATCTGATCTCGTCTGCAATGGAACTACAGAGCCCAGCATGCTTATGGAATAATAAAGCTACATTACTATTGCCTATTGTGTGGTACTGTATCCTGAGACGGTGTATCTAAGCTTATAGTGTGTGGTTCTGTTCGTTTAGTTGGTGTATCTAAACTTGTTGTGTGATACTGCCATGCTGAGTCGGTGTATCTAAGCCTATTGTGTGATACTGTCTACAAAGAGTGTATCTAAGCCTATTGTGTGATCCTGTCTACAAAGAGTGTATCTAAGCCTATTGTGTGATACTGTCTACAAAGAGTGTATCTAAGCCTATTGTGTGATACTGTCTACAGAGTGTATCTAAGCCTATTGTGTGATACTGTCTACAGAGTGTATCTAAGCCTATTGTGTGATCCTGTCTACAAAGAGTGTATCTAAGCCTATTGTGTGATACTGTCTACAAAGAGTGTATCTAAGCCTATTGTGTGATACTGTCTACAGAGTGTATCTAAGCCTATTGTGTGATACTGTCTACTCAGAGTGTATCTAAGCCTTTTATGTGTAATAATGTCTGTTCAGTTGTATATCTCAGCTTATTTTGTGGTACAGAGCTGGTGTATTAACCAGTTAAGGACCCAGGGCATACGCTTACGTCCTGACACCCTGGTACTTAAGGACCCAGGATGTATCCATACGCCCGTAGGAATTTCGGTCCCCGTCGCGCAGGGGGCGGGGACCGGACCGGGGTGACTGCTGATATCGATCAGCAGGCCCCCCCGCGCAAATGCCCAGGGGGGTCATCAGCCCCCCAGCTACAGCCCCCCCCCCCCCCCCCCCATATAACGGTTGTTTGATTTCTGATCACACCCCGTTATATCTAAAGTTAACACCAAACAAACAAATTACATACGCACCTCCCCCCCCCCCCCGACACCGTCCAAAATGGCGATGGCTCGCCGGGCATTTTCGGTAGCGGAGGCTTACGCTGTTCCTGCCTCTGCCTCTGAATCTGCCAGTGAGGACGATGAAGACCCAACATTCCTGTGTTCCTCCTCCTCCTCATCTAGTCGTGATGTTGAGTCCCCTGCACGGCGGCGGAGACACCGCCAGGCGAGGCCACGCACCCCACATGATAGTGCCCGAGTCCGACCCCCCCAGACAAGTTTATAGGAGCCCCCTTCTGATGAACCTGTCTGGAGACCCCCAGAGGGTTATCAGCCACGAGTTTGTTGGCGACTCCAGAATCCGGATTGCCACGGCCGGGTTCACTGAATTAGACTTTCTCAGGTAGGCTGCTTTCACACTATGAAGTTCACCCGTTAATAAACGTTGTTATTATGTATTATTAACAGACGTTTAATAACGGGTGAATTAAGGGATGCTACAAAACATCTGCCTAGACTCCCACAGCCAGGACTACTACTACTCCCATCATGGAACACACTTGTTTCCATGATGGGAGTAGTAAATGCCTAGCAGCGGGAGTCTGCAGACAGCTGGGGAGGTTACATTAGTGTTTGTACTACTACTCCCATCATTGAACAGACTCTGTTCCATGATGGGGGTTGTAGTACAGGGGCTGAGGGATTGATCGCACCGCGTCTCACTACTGAGACCCGATGTGATCAGAAGTTATTAAGCAGAGGAGCGGGCGGCATGATCCACAACCCTGCGATCACCAATGTATTTTTTACTTTCATTTTTAAATTCCCCGCGGGGAGCTCTGAATGGCCGGTACTGAGGAGCCAATCAGGGATCCCCCTGGGGTTTTAAAAATGGACAATGTGAGGGGACATATGTATAATAAAAGTGTTTATTGGGGGGGGGGGGGGGGGCAGGCATAGAGGGCTACATATCTAGCCCCCGCCAGCGCATTAATAAAAGTATGACCCCGCCAGCCCATTTATAAGTATATAGCTATACCCCTCCGCCAGCGCATACTGTGATCCCGCCAGCGCATACTGTGACCCCGCCAGCGCATTTATAAGTATATATCTATACCCCCCGCCAGCACATACTGTGACCCCACCAGCGCATTTATAAGTATATATCTATACCCCCCGCCAGCGCATTTATAAGTATATATCTATACCCCCCGCCAGCGCATACAAGTATATATCTAGCCCCCGCCAGCGCATACTGTGACCCCGCCAGCGCATTTATAAGTATATATCTATACCCCCCGTCAGCGCATACTGTGACCCCACCAGCACATATAAGTATATATCTATACCCCCCGCCAGTGCATACTGTGACCCCACCAGCACATATAAGTATATATCTATACCCCCCGCCAGTGCATACTGTGACCCCGCCAGCGCATTTATAAGTATATATCTATACCCCCCGCCAGCGCATACTGTGACCCCGCCAGCGCATTTATAACTATATATCTATACCCCCGCCAGCGCATATAAGTATATATCTAGCCCCCACCAGCGCATACTGTGACCCCGCCAGCGCATTTATAAGTGTATATCTATACCCCCTGCCAGCGCATTTATAAGTATATATCTATATCCCCGCCAGCGCATACTGTGACCCCCGCCAGCGCATTTATAACTATATATCTATACCCCCGCCAGCGCATATAAGTATATATCTAGCCCCCACCAGCGCATACTGTGACCCCGCCAGCGCATTTATAAGTGTATATCTATACCCCCTGCCAGCGCATTTATAAGTATATATCTATATCCCCGCCAGCGCATACTGTGACCCCGCCAGCGCATTTATAAGTATATAGCTATACCCCCCGCCAGCGCATTTATAAGTGTATATCTATACCCCCGCCAGCGCATACTGTGACCCTGCCAGCGCATTTATAAGTATATATCTATACCCCCCGCCAGCGCATACTGTGACCCCGCCAGCGCATATAAGTATATATCTAGCCCCCACCAGCGCATACTGTGACCCCGCCAGATGATCCTGATAGATATACTATTAATTCATAGAGAGGCAGCTGTATATGTATATAGATGTGCTGGGGGGCAGACATATAGCATTATCTGCCCCCCACAGCGCTTCTTTATACATATGCAGCTGCCGCGATATGAATGATTTGTATATCTGTCAGGATCATCTGGCAGGGCGGCTGCTGAATACGTTCTGATAGTTATGGTTGTCACTTATAGCGCTGCAATAGAAAATGAGGACAAATGCGCTGGCGGGGGCAAGATATATACTTATATGCGCTGGCGGGGGGTATAGATATATACTTATAAATGCGCTGGCGGGGTCACAGTATGCGCTGGCGGGGGGTATAGATATACACTTATAAATGCGCTGGCGGGGTCACAGTATGCGCTGGCGGGGGGTATAGATATATACTTATAAATGCCAGTATATATATATATATATACTATATACATAGATATATACTTATAAATGCGCTGGCGGGGTCACAGTATGCGCTGGCGGGGGTATAGATATATACTTATAAATGCGCTGGCGGGGTCACAGTATGCGCTGGCGGGGGGGGTATAGATATATACTTATAAATGCACTGGCGGGGTCACAGTATGCGCTGGCGGGGGGGTATAGATATATACTTATAAATGCGCTGGCGGGGTCACAGTATGCGCTGGCGGGGGGGGTATAGATATATACTTATAAATGCGCTGGCGGGGTCACAGTATGCGCTGGCGGGGGTATAGATATATACTTATAAATGCGCTGGCGGGATCACACTATGCGCTGGCGGGGGTATAGATATATACTTATAAATGCGCTGGCGGGGGGTATAGATATACACTTATAAATGCGCTGGCGGGATCACACTATGCGCTGGCGGGGGTATAGATATATACTTATAAATGCGCTGGCGGGGGGTATAGATATACACTTATAAATGCGCTGGCGGGGTCACAGTATGCACTGGAGGGGGGTATAGATATATACTTATAAATGCGCTGGCGGGGGGTATAGATATACACTTATAAATGCGCTGGCGGGGTCACAGTATGCGCTGGCGGGGGCTAGATATATACTTATAAATGCGCTGGCGGGGGGTATAGATATATACTTATAAATGCGCTGGCGGGGTCACAGTATGCGCTGGCGGGGGGTATAGATATACACTTATAAATGCGCTGGCGGGGGGTATAGATATACACTTATAAATGCGCTGGCGGGGGGTATAGATATATACTTATAAATGCACCGGCGGGGTCACAGTATGCGCTGGCGGGGGCTAGATATATACTTATATGCGCTGGCGGGGGGTATAGATATACACTTATAAATGCGCTGGCGGGGTCACAGTATGCGCTGGTGGGGGGTATAGATATACATTTATAAATGCGCTGGCGGGGTCACAGTATTCGCTGGCGGGGGGGTATAGATATATACTTATAAATGCACTGGCGGGGTCACAGTATGCGCTGGCGGGGGGGTATAGATATATACTTATAAATGCGCTGGCGGGGTCACAGTATGCGCTGGCGGGGGGGGGGGTATAGATATATACTTATAAATGCGCTGGCGGGGTCACAGTATGCGCTGGCGGGGGTATAGATATATACTTATAAATGCGCTGGCGGGATCACACTATGCGCTGGCGGGGGTATAGATATATACTTATAAATGCGCTGGCGGGGGGTATAGATATACACTTATAAATGCGCTGGCGGGATCACACTATGCGCTGGCGGGGGTATAGATATATACTTATAAATGCGCTGGCGGGGGGTATAGATATACACTTATAAATGCGCTGGCGGGATCACACTATGCGCTGGCGGGGGTATAGATATATACTTATAAATGCGCTGGCGGGGGCTAGATATATACTTATAAATGCGCTGGCGGGGGGTATAGATATACACTTATAAATGCGCTGGCGGGGTCACAGTATGCGCTGGCGGGGGCTAGATATATACTTATAAATGCGCTGGCGGGGGGTATAGATATATACTTATAAATGCGCTGGCGGGGTCACAGTATGCGCTGGCGGGGGGTATAGATATACACTTATAAATGCGCTGGCGGGGGGTATAGATATACACTTATAAATGCGCTGGCGGGGGGTATAGATATACACTTATAAATGCGCTGGCGGGGGGTATAGATATACACTTATAAATGCGCTGGCGGGGGGTATAGATATACACTTATAAATGCACTGGCGGGGTCACAGTATGCGCTGGCGGGGGCTAGATATATACTTATATGCGCTGGTGGGGGGTATAGATATACACTTATAAATGCGCTGGCGGGGTCACAGTATGCGCTTGCGGGGGGTATAGATATATACTTATAAATGCGCTGGCGGGGTCACAGTATGCGCTGGTGGGGGGTATAGATATACATTTATAAATGCGCTGGCGGGGTCACAGTATTCGCTGGCGGGGGGGTATAGATATATACTTATAAATGCACTGGCGGGGTCACAGTATGCGCTGGCGGGGGGGTATAGATATATACTTATAAATGCGCTGGCGGGGTCACAGTATGCGCTGGCGGGGGGGTATAGATATATACTTATAAATGCGCTGGCGGGGTCACAGTATGCGCTGGCGGGGGTATAGATATATACTTATAAATGCGCTGGCGGGGTCACAGTATTCGCTGGCAGGGGGGGTATAGATATATACTTATAAATGCGCTGGCGGGGTCACAGTATGCGCTGGCGGGGGGTATAGATATATACTTATAAATGCGCTGACGGGGTCACAGTATGCGCTGGCGGGGGGGGTATAGATATATACTTATAAATGCGCTGGCGGGGTCACAGTATGCGCTGGCGGGGGTATAGATATATACTTATAAATGCGCTGGCGGGATCACACTATGCGCTGGCGGGGGTATAGATATATACTTATAAATGCGCTGGCGGGGGGTATAGATATACACTTATAAATGCGCTGGCGGGGGGTATAGATATACACTTATAAATGCGCTGGCGGGATCACACTATGCGCTGGCGGGGGTATAGATATATACTTATAAATGCGCTGGCGGGGGGTATAGATATACACTTATAAATGCGCTGGCGGGGTCACAGTATGCGCTGGAGGGGGGTATAGATATATACTTATAAATGCGCTGGCGGGGTCACAGTATGCGCTGGCGGGGGGTATAGATATATACTTATAAATGCGCTGGCGGGGTCACAGTATGCGCTAGCGGGGGGTATAGATATATACTTATAAATGCGCTGGCGGGGTCACAGTATGCGCTGGCGGGGGTATAGATATATACTTATAAATGCGCTGGCGGGATCACACTATGCGCTGGCGGGGGTATAGATATATACTTATAAATGCGCTGGCGGGGGGTATAGATATACACTTATAAATGCGCTGGCGGGGGGTATAGATATACACTTATAAATGCGCTGGCGGGATCACACTATGCGCTGGCGGGGGTATAGATATATACTTATAAATGCGCTGGCGGGGGGTATAGATATACACTTATAAATGCGCTGGCGGGGTCACAGTATGCGCTGGAGGGGGGTATAGATATATACTTATAAATGCGCTGGCGGGGTCACAGTATGCGCTGGCGGGGGGTATAGATATATACTTATAAATGCGCTGGCGGGGGCTCCTCAGTACCGGCCATTCAGGGATCCCTGCGGGGAATTTAAAAATGAAAGTAAAAAATACATCGGTGATCGCAGGGTTGCGGACCATGCCGCCCGCTCCCCTGCTTAATAACTTCTGATCGCATCGGTTGTCAGTAGTGAGACGCGGTGCGATCAATCCCTCAGCCCCTGTACGACAATCCCCATCATGGAACAGAGTCTGTTCTATGATGGGGGTAATAGGACAAACACTAATGTAACCTCCCCAGCCAGCGGCAGACTCCTGCAGTGGGGAATTACTACTCCCATCATGGAAACAAGTCTGTTCCATGATGGGAGTAGTAGTAGTCCCTCCGCACTGCAGGAGTCTACTGTTGTCACCTCTTCTGAGCATGCTCAGTAAAAATAATGTCCGTTATAATAACGGGCATTAACGGGTGTATATTCTAACGTATGTCCGGCCAAAGACTTCAATGTTAAAAATAACGTACGTTAATTTACCCGTTTCTTGTGACGTGCGAAAAATTAGTGCATGTCACGTTATTTCTCCCGTCACAACTAACGTACGTTAGTCATGATGGGCTATGACGGGTGACAAAGGGTAGACGAAAAAACCCATTGACTTGAATGGGGTTGTTTAACGTGTGTTAATAATTATGTTTCAAACGTACGTGTATTAACGGGAGAACCTCATAGTGTGAAAGCTGCCTTATTTTTTCAGTGACGGCCTGGTCAATCACATGGTGGAGCAGACGAATCTGTACGCCAGGCAGCTCATCGCCCACCACCCTGATTCTTTTTTGGCCAGGCCCAATAAATGGTACGCTGTCAGTGCAGCCGAAATGAGGACATTTTGGGGCCTCTCGCTGCATATGGGCCTGGTCAAAAAACCAAGTGCTCGTCATTACTGGAGCGGGGACGTCCTCTACCAGACCCCGCTTTACAGTATGATCATGACATGGAGGGGATTCGGAAATGCCTCCATTATGCAGATAGTGAGGCATGTCCACCCCGAGGTGATCCCACCTATGACCGGCTTTACAAAGTGAGGCCGGTCATCGATCACTTTGGGGCCAAATTTTTGGAGGCCTATGTACCCCTCAGGGAGCTCTCGGTCGATGAGTCTTTTATAAGTTTTAAGGGGAGACTCATCTTTTGCCAGTATATTCCCTCGAAGCGGGCGCGGTATGGCGTGAAGCTATATAAACTTTGTGAGAGTACCTCCGGGTAGACTCTCAAGTTTAGAGTGTATGAGGGACGAGATTCCCGTATTAAACCCCCTGATTGTTCCCCCACTCTGGGTGTTAGCGGGAAAATCGTTTGGGACCTTGTGCACCCATTGCTGGATAAGGGTTTCCACGTATACGTGGACAACTTTTATACCAGCATCCCTCTCTTCACATCCCTTTCCGCCAGATCCACGTCCGCTTGTGGGACCGTGCGGAAGGACCAGAGAGGCCTCCCTATAAATTTGGTCCAGACACCTATCCCCAAGGGTGAGTCCCGTGCCCTGACCCATGATAACCTGTTGTTGGTGAAGTATAAGGATAAGAGGGATGTCCTTATACTCACCACTATTCATGGTAACAGCAGCTCACCTGTCCCTGTGCGAGGTACCACAACACCGGTCCTCAAGTCCGATTGTATTCTGGACTACAATCGGTATATGGGGGGAGTTGATCTCTCAGATCAAGTCCTCAAGCCATATAACGCCATGCAGAAAACACGTGTAGGGTACAAGAAAGTTGCGGTCTACTTGGTACAGGTTGCCATGTACAACTCTTTTGTACTGTCCCAGTACGCTGGCAACACAGGGACATTCCTCCAGTTCCAAGAAGAAGTCCTAAAGGTCCTGATCTTTGCTGACCGGGAAAGAGCAGGCCGGAGTTCAGAAGGAACTGAAGTTATAGGTGCCAGGATCGTCCCAGGCCAACACTTTCCAGGTGAGGTCCCCCACACTGGAAAGAAGGGACGAGCCCAGAAAAAATGCAGAGTGTGTCACAGGAGGGGAGACGGAGGGACACCACCACTCAGTGTAACACTTGCCCCGATCATCCGGGCCTCTGCATAGGCTGCTTCAGGGAGTATCACACTTCCATGCAGTACTAAATTTTCCCTTTTCATTTTAATTTTCCATAATTTGACCCCAATGTACCAAGTCCAGGGTACATTCCAAATGTTAACACCATAAAACCACTAAATTGCCCAAAAACTGTTTTATAAAAAAAAAAACCTAATAAGACCTCTGGGGGTATTTTTTCCAAAAATGGGTCATGGGTCACCGAGTCACTATCATCGGGGACTTTTTTTGTTGCCTCAAATGCGCAGCACTCTCTCTCCACCTGAGCGGGTGCGCATTTGAGGTAACAGGTTAGGGACGGCCACACACATCCCATTCCCAGAATGAGGATTCAGAGCATAGGGTTTGGGGTGGGCATATTCTTTAGTTTTGGCTATGCTCTGGGTCATCATTCTGGGAACATAATCGGTTTTATGATTTTGCATCCCACTGTACCCCATTTTACCGTAGTTATTTAGTGTACCCCAGTTATTTACCCCATGTAATTCCCCTTGAGGGGGGTCCCACTGTTTTGGCTCCATACGCAGCAATGCGAAAGCTCAAGGATCAAGGACCTTGACTGCGCTCCTGCACCTAAGAGTACAGTGTGCACCCGCAGAGCTGCTAACATCCAGACATGAGGTATGTCCTTACTCCAAAGAAATGTTTACAAATTTACAATGACATTTTCTCCTGTTACTACTTGTGAAAATGAAACATTTGGGGTAACCCCAGCATTTTAGTGTAAAAACATCAAATTTTTCCTTTACACATCCCATTATAATGAACATTTATCAAACACCTGTGGGATGGTAAGGCTCACTGTACCCCTTGTTACGTTCCTTGAGGGGTGAAGTTTTCAAAATAGTATGCCATGTGTTTTATTTTTTTGCTGTTCTGGCACCATAGGGGCTCCCTAAATGCGACATTCCCCCAAAAAAACATTTCAGCAAAATGTGCAAATGTGACTCCTCTTCTGAGCATTGTAGTGCGCCCGCAGAGCACTTGACGTCCACACATGGGGTATTACCATACTCAGAAAAGATGGAATTACACATTTTGGGGGGCATTTTCTCCTATTACCCCTTGTAAAATTTTTGGGAAAACCAGCATTTTAGTGAGGAAAAAAAAACCATTTACACATCGTCAAACACCTGTGGGGTGTTAAGGTTCACTGCACCCATTGTTCCTTTTTTTTTTTTTTTTTTTTGCTGTCCTGGCACCATAGGGGCTTCCTATATGCGATCTGCCCCCCAAAAACCATTTCAGCACAATTTGCTTTCCAAAAGCCAAATGTGACTCCTTCTCTCCTGAGCATTGTAGTGCGCCCGCAGTGCACTTGACCTCCACACATGGGGTATTTCCATACATGGACAGAGGTGTCAGCAGAGAGCACTGTGGTCAGGCAGAAAGGAAATTCAAAAAGAAAAGAACTTCCTGTGGATCATACAGCAGCTACTGGAAGGATACTTTTTTTTTTTAAATAGAAGTAATTTACAAATCTGTTTAACTTTCTGGCAGTAGTTGATTCAAACATTTTTTTCCAATTAAGTACCCCTTTAAATCCCATGACTTACTGGTTTCCCAGCTGATGTGCCTCCAGCTGTAGCAAAACTACAACTCCCAGCTGGGAGTTAAAGTTTTGCAACAGCTGGAGGCACCCCGGTCGGGAAACACTGCCATGACTGAAGCATTGGAGGCCACAATACCTCTGCCATGATTTCCCACCATGTTTTGCGGCATATGTGTGGTCAGATCTCAGCAGGGAGTGAACTTTCTACCTCACAGTAGGCGATGGCCGAGCATCCACAATATACGATGATTACCCTATAGTGTGCGCCTTCCTGTGTTCTGCTTACGTTTGACCCTAGACATAGTCCAGCTGGGACTCCTGCCACTGCGCCAATCATCCTGGGACGTCATGGGTACTGGGAGTAGATTCTCCTGGTAACCTACAGGGAGTTGTCATTGTGGAGATTTCTCTGCTCCTCATCCCCATCAGTGGGACTTGGCTTTTGTTTCCGCTTATACTGTTTATTGAGTTTTCTATGCTCATCTGCATTAGTGTTGAGCACGAATATTTGTAATGCGAATTTTTATCGCGAATAATCGGCAATTTGCGATTTCGCGAATATTTAGAATACAGTGACCCCCCCGACCTACAATGGCCCCGACATAGGATCATTTCAGCATACGATCACTCTCAGAGTCCATCACATGGTGAAGGCAGCATCAACATACGATGCTTTTGTATGTCGGGGCCATCGCATAAACGGCTATCCGGCAGCGCAGACTGCTTCAGCTACCACCAGATAGACGCTTACGGTGCCCCGTGTGGTCCGCTGACGATCACTTACCTGTCCTAGGGGCTCCGGTGCGTCCTCTTCAGGATCCCCTGCATCGTCGGTGCTCTCCATCGTCGTCATCACGTTGCTGCGCATGCCATCCCTTCATCCAATAGAGCGGGGTTCGTAGTGACGTGATGGCGACGAAGTTCGCTCAACTCTAATAGTGAATTTACCTTTTCTCTATCGGCTCCATTGGGGGACACAGACCGTGGGGTGTATGCTGCTGTCTCTAGGAGGTGTGACACTATGGTAATAAAAAAAGTCAGCTCCTCCCAGCAGGATATACCCACCTTCAGGCCCTGAGGTAGTCAGTTTAAGCTTAGTGTCTGAAGGAGGTGGACATGGTCTGGATTCTCCAGTCCAGGTCTTCTGTTTTTTATTTTCCTAGTATAGGGACGTGTTAGTTTTTATTCCCTTTCTTTTCCGTTTTCAGATGGGGACTCAGGGACTGCGGTTCACTGTTTCCCCATTGCGAGTGAGGGGGCACAGACATTGCGTATATGCACTGTTAACCCCTCCTCGCCAACGGTCAGCGCCTGGGTGGTACCTCATGGGTCCAAGTCCCCCTATTTCCGTGCTCGCCTCGCTCGCGCATAGCAGCTAGGCGTGATGCAGGGACCATAAGCTGGCTGAAGACTTCACTGAAGACTCCATTAGGTAAGCTCTTATCCTATCTGTACGACCCTCTCATTAAGGCTCTGACCAGAGCCCAGACTCTCGATAATCTGGACGTCACTCTCCACTCTCTGACTCGCTTCGGGTGGATGGTCAACCGGGACAAATCAGTCTTCTGTCCTACCCAGTCTAACCTTCCTGGGACTTCGATTCGATGGCCTCTGCCCACATTTTTCTTGGACAAACGTCTGGCGCTCTGTTCGAGGGTCCGCTCCTTTCGGACCCAAGTATCAGTCTCCATCTGCACAGTATGGACGTCCTGGGTCGGGTGGTGGCAACTATGGAGGCTGTACCCAGTTTCATTACCGCCCCCTTCAACTGGCGATTCTCTCTCGATGGAACAGGTCTCCTCTGTCCCTCGATCGTCAGATTGTTCTCCCTCGCAGGGTCAGTCAGTCTCTGCTCTGGTGGCTCCGCTCCCCCCTTCTTCTCCAAGGGTGGTCATTTCTTCCCCTTCTCTGGCAGGTTGTTACAATGGTTGCCAGCCTGTCAGGCTGGGGCGGCGTGTTCAGGGATTGGACGGTCCAGGGACTCTGGTCCCCCCTGGAGATCCTTTTTCCGATAAACATATTGGAATTACGGGCGGTTCTTCTTTATTGGGAGTCCCGTCTTCAGTCTCGTCCTGTCCGCGTTCAGTCGGACAACGCCACAGCCGTGGCGTACATAATCGACAGGGCGGCGCTCGGCAGCCATGGCAGAGGTGACCAAGATTCACCTGGGCGGAGAGTAAGGTTCCGGCCATTTCAGCGTTTCACATTCCGGGAGTGTTCAACTGGGAAGCGGACTTCCTCAGTCGGTCCTCACCCGACCCCAGCAAGTGGTCTCTTCATCCGGAGGTCTTCACGCAGCTCTGCGACCTCTTCGCGTTACGGCACAATAGGAAGATCCTCCCGTTTGTGTCCAAGTTCCGGGACCCTTGGGTGGGGTTCTCCCTACCTTATCTGTTCCCTCCTCTTCCGCACCTTCCTAGGGTGCTGAGTAAGCTCAAGGCAGAGGACGTCCTTGCCTTTCTGGTAGCTCGTTTGGCCCCGAAGGTCTTGGTACACCGACGTAGTCAGGCTCCTGGACGACGCTCCTCTGCGCCTTCCACTCCGCCCAGACCTACTCTCTCAGGGTCCTCTTGCCACCCCAATTTACAGTCGCTGCATTTGTTGGCATGACGGTTGAGACCGCGGTTTTGAGGGCCTGCGGGTTCTCTTCCCAAGTCATTCACACCATGCTCTGGGCTCGTAAGCCCTCCTCCGCACGAATTTACCACCGTACTTGGCGGTTTTATTTTCATTGGTGTGAAGCTCAGGATTTCTCCCCGGTGACCTTCTC
The DNA here is from genome assembly GCF_029499605.1 of Hyla sarda. Classification (NCBI taxonomy): domain Eukaryota; kingdom Metazoa; phylum Chordata; class Amphibia; order Anura; family Hylidae; genus Hyla; species Hyla sarda. The sequence continues at coordinate 172,701,886 of NC_079197.1, read as the reverse complement.
GGTTCCCCGTCTTCTCTCCTTTTTTGCAGTCGGGGTTGGAACTGGGGTTGTCTCTCAGTTCCCTTAAAGGTCAGGTTTTGGCCCCTGGTTTATTTTTCTCATGACCTTCATGCAAGGAGTGGCGCACGCTTTTCCTTCTTATCGGTCACCTTCTCTCCCTTGGGACTTGAACTTGGTTCTGAATGCCCTCCAGAGCAGTGCCTCTCCGCCTCCTTTCTTGGAAAGTGGCTTTCTTGTTGCTATCACCTCCATCCGGAGGGTGTCTCAACTGGCAGTTCTTTCCTGCCATTCTCCGTTTCTGGTGATCCACCAGGACAGGTCGTTTTCCGCCCAGTTCCTTCCTTTTTGACTAAGGTGGTCTCGGCCTTTCATCTCAATGAGGATATTGTCCTCCCGTCCGGCTCCTTCTCATCCTAAAGGACCGCTTACTACACAAGCTGGATGTAGTTTTGGGCTGTTCGGTCTTATCTCTCCATCACTTCTTCGTTTCGTCAGTGTGATACCTTTGTCGTCCTTACGGAAGGTCGTCGCAAGGGACAACCTGCTTCCAAGGCCACCATTTCTCGGTGGATTTGGTCCGCCATTGCGGAAGCCTATCGCTGTAAGGGGAAAATTCCTCCTTTCAGGGTTGTGGCTCATTCTACCCGTTCTGTTGGGGCTTCCTGGGCTCTCCAGAATAGAGCCTCGGCCTCGCAGATTTGCAAGGCGGCTACCTGGTCGTCTTTGCACACTCTCTCGAGGTTTTATGAGTTCATACTTTTGCATCGGCTGATGCTAGTCAGGGTCGTTAAGTGCTGCAGGCGGGAGTGGATCGGCCGTCTGCCCGATTACTTATCTGCCCACCCAAGGGACGGCTTTGGTACGTCCCACGGTCTCTGTCCCCCAATGAGCAGATAGAGAAAAGGAGATTATTTTTTTTTTTAAACACTTACTGTAAAATCTTTCTCAAAGGATCCATTGCGGGACACAGCTCCCACCCTTTTTGGGTTTTTCCTTTGGTTCTCTGTCCGAGGGTGTGTTCAGTTATGTTTTTTCTTCTGGTTCTCGGACAGTTTTAGGTCTTTTCTTTGCCCTATTGGTCTTCTCCTATTGCTCTGGAACTTATAACGGACTAGCTCAGAGCCTGAAGGCGGGTGTATCCTGCTGGGAGGAGCTGACTTTTTTTTATTACCATAGTGTCACACCTCCTAGAGACAGCAAGATACACCCACGGTCTGTGTCCCCCCAATGGAGCCGATAGAAAGATTTTACGGTAAGTGTTAAAATATCTCCTTATTGCTTTCTTTGTTTTAGTTGAATTTTGGATTTGACCCTCCAGTGATCTCTAGTTTTGTCTTGTTAAGGCTGAATTCACATCTCGTTTTTGCAATACAGTTCCCAGATCCGGTTTCAGTGTAAAAACGGTATAGAACCGTATTGCAAACCGTATGTATAGACGTCACTGGAAACCGTATGCCAACCGTAGCATCTGGTTGTGTACATTTTGCACCATTTATGGTTTTATCCGTTTTTTTCACGTACACAAATCCGTAGTCTACCATTTTTTTAAATGGTGGTCAATGGGAACCGTACAGAACCGTATGTGCATACAGTTCCATCCGGTTTGCACAATATAGTTTTGCAGTTTGCACATGCGCAGTGCACGCCGAAAGTTCTTCCCACAAACAGAACAAGAAGAATTTTAAGGACAAACATAAAACCATACCAGTTTTTTTTTTTTTTTTTTACAAAAAACTGATACAGGAACCGTATTGTAAAAATGAGATGTGAATGCAGTCTAACCCCTGAGGAACCAACTGTGGCAGAAACATCGGGTTATACCGGTGCACGGGTGTTAATTGAGGGATTTTTAGGGAGAGTCCAAGGGGTAGTTTGGGGCAGAAGTCACCCTTTTTAGGGTGAGTGCGCCGACTGTTCCTTTGGGAGCAGGGGTAGATTCACCATATATCCCTGTTAGGGCTTTAAAGTGATACTCTGCCCCTAGACATCTTATCCCCTATCAAAAGGATAGGGGATAAGATGTGAGATCCCCGGGATCTCTGCTTCAGCACCCACCTGTTGCAGCTTCCGGCATCGCTGGAGGCTCTCATCCTAACGCCTCACACGACCATGGTGATGGGAGCTCGGGCAAACACGACTGGGCCCCTGTGTGCAGTCACACCCCGCCCCCTCAATTTAAGTCTATGGGAGGGGACGTGACAGCCGTCATGCCCCCTCCCATAGACTTGCATTGAGGGGAGGGGCGGGGCTTGACGTCACAAGGGGGCGGAGTAGTGACGTCACAATTTCCCATCACCGTGGTCGGGAGCCAAAGCCTCCAGCGTTTTTGGAAGCCGCAACAGGTGGGTGCTGCAGCCTAGACTCCGGGGGCCCCCACGATCTGACATCCTATCCCCTATCCTTTCGATAGGGGATAAGATGTCTAGGGGTGGAGTACCACTTTAACCCCTTAAGGACATAGGGCATATCCATACGCCCCCGTTTCCAAGTCCTTAAGGACCGAGGGCGTATGGATACGCCCTGAGCATTTCCGGCCCCCACCGCTAGCCGGAGGGGAGCCGGATGCCTGCTGAAATCGTTCAGCAGGCATCCCGGCATATCGCCCAGGGGGGTCATTATCTCTAGTGACCCGATGACCCGGAATTACTGGCTGATCGGGGCCGTCAGAGACGGCCCCGAACAGCCAGAGTCTGCAGGAGTGAGGTGGCACTGGTGCCACCTCACGATCGCCCTGATTCGTCGGCCGGATTACCGGCCGACCAATCAGGGCACCTGCTGCGGGTGTCACTCCCGCAACCCGCTCCGCCCCTCTTCCAGAGGACGTGAGCGGGTGCGGGAAGACGACCCCCGGTGCTGGGGACCCCGATCCCCGGCGTCCCTGTTGGGATCGGGGCCCCAGGAGCGACGGCGGCGGCGAGGGACAGTCCTGCAGTGTGGATCGTTGGAGGTGAGTGACAGCCTCCTGCTGTTGCTTAGCAACAGCTCCCAGCATGCAACAAGGGCATGCTGGGAGCTGTAGTTATGCAACAGCTGGAGGCACATTCTTTCTATGGAAAAGTGTACCTTCAGCTGTTGTGTAACTACAACTCCCAGCTTGCACAATCAGCTAAAGTGCATGCTGGGAGTTGTAGTGGTGCATCTGGTGGTTGCATAACTACAACTCCCAGCATGTCCGTTGGCTGTCGGTGACTGCTGAGAGTTGTAGTTTTGCAACAGCTGAAGGCACACTGAGTTAAGTAGTAAACCAGAGTGTCTCCAGCTGTTGCATAACTACAATCCCCAGCAAATGTAGTATGCCTCCGGCTGTTGCATAACTACAAGACCCAGCATGCCCTTCCGCTGTCCGTACATGCTGGGGGTTGTAGCTTTTGCAACAGCTGAAGGCACACTGGTTGCAAAACACTGAGTTTGTTACCAAACTCGGTGTTTCACAACCTGTGTGTCTCCAGCTGTTGCAAAACTACAACTCCCAGCATGCACTGATAGACCGTACATGCTGGGAGTTGTAGTTTTGCAACAGCTGGATGTTTCCCCCCCAATGTGAACGTACAGGGTACACTCATATGGGCGGAGGATTACAGTAAGTATCCGGCTGCAAGTTTGAGCTGTGGCAAATTCTGTCGCAGCTCAAACTGCCAGCGAGAAACTACTGTGAACCCCCCGCCCGTGCGACTGTACCCTAAAAACACTACACTACACTAACACACAATAAAATATAAAGTAAAAAACACTACATATACACATACCCCTACACAGCCCCCCTCCCCAATAAAAAACGTCTGGTACGCCACTGTTTTCAGAACGGAGCCTCCAGCTGTTGCAAAACAACTACTCCCAGTATTGCCAGATAGCCACTGACTGTCCAGGCATGCTGGGAGTTTTACAACAGCTGGAGGCCCCCTGTTTGGGACTCACTGGCGTAGAATACCCCTATGTCCACCCCTATGCAATCCCTAATTTAGGCCTCAATTGCGCATGGCACTCTCACTTTGGAGCCCTGTGGTATTTCAAGGCAACAGTTAAGGGTCACATATGGGGTATCGCCGTACTCGGGAGAAAGTGGGCTTTTTTGGGTTATTTTCTGCTATTACCCTTTTTAAAAATGTTTTTGGGAAAACAAGCATTTTAGGTAAAAAAAATTTTTTTTTTTTTACATATACAAAAGTCATGAAACACCTGTGGGGTATAAAGGTTCACTTAACCCCTCGTTACGTTCCCCGAGGGGTCTAGTTTCCAAAATGGTATGCCATGTGTTTTTTTTGCTGTCCTGGCACCATAGGGGCTTCCTAAATGCGGCATGCCCCCAGAGCAAAATTTGCTTTCAAAAAGCCAAATGTGACTCCTCTTCTGAGACCTGTAGTGCGCCAGCAGAGCACTTTTCACACCCATATGGGGTGTTTTCTGAATAGGGAGAAATTGGGCTTCAAATTTTGGGGGGTGTTTTCTGCTATTACCCTTTTTAAAAATGTAAAAATTTTGGGAAACCAAGCATTTTAGGTAAAAAAAAATAAAAAATGTTCACATATGCAAAAGTCGTGAAACACCTGTAGGGTATTAAGGTTCACATTACCCCTTGTTACGTTCCCCGAGGGGTCTAGTTTCCAAAATGGTATGCCATGTGTGTTTTTTTGCTGTTCTGGCACCATAGGGGCTTCCTAAAGGTGACATGCCCCCCAAAAACCATTTGTCGCTCCTTCCCATCTGAGCCCTCTACTGCGCCCGCTGAACAATTTACATAGACATATGAGGTATGTGCTTACTCGAGAGAAATTGGGTTTCAAATACAAGTAAAAATTTTCTCCTTTTTACCCCTTGCAAAAATTCAAAAATTGGGTCTACAAGAACATGCGAGTGTAAAAAAAAGATTTTGAATTTTCTCCTTCACTTTGCTGCTATTCCTGTGAAACACCTGAAGGGTTAATACACTTACTGAATGTCATTTTGAATACTTTGGGGGGTGTAGTTTTTATAATGGGGTCTTTTATGGGGTATTTCTAATATGAAGACCCTTCAAATCCACTTCAAACCTGAACTGGTCCATGAAAAATAGCGATTTTGAAAATTTTGTGAAAAATTTCAAAATTGCTGCTGAACTTTGAAGCCCTCTGGTGTCTTCCAAAAGTAAAAACTTGTCAATTTTATGATTAAAAACATAAAGTAGACATATTGTCTATGTGAACCCAAAAATAAAATATTTTGAATATCCATTTTCCTTACAAGCAGAGAGCTTCAAAGTTAGAAAAATGCAAAATTTTCATTTTTTCCCTCAAATTTGGTGATTTTTCACCAAGAAAGGATGCAAGTTACCATAAAATTTTACCACTAAGTTAAAGTAGAATATGTCACGAAAAAACAATCTCTGAATCAGAATGATAACTAAAAGCATTCCAGAGTTATTAATGTTTAAAGTGACAGTGGTCAGAATTGCAAAAAACGCTCCGGTCCTTAAGGTGAAAAAGGGCTCGGTCCTTAAGGGGGTTAAAGGGCTTGTATACACCCCAGGTTTAATAGCCCTTGATCCACCCTTTTCAGTTTTACCCTAGGCCATTAGTGGATGTGCAATTGATTTTTCGTCCCCGAGTGCAACTTCATCGGCAAATGTGAGGGACCCTTTGGATTAGGCCAAATACATTGTGTGTTCTTTGTCTATATTATTTCAAATGTGGGGGTTGTTTTCAGCATCTTTATTAAAAATTCTATTTTAAGTGTGTACCCCTCCGATTGTTACTTTTGACCCTAAAGGCAGCGTTTCCCAACCAGGGTGCCTCCAGTTATTGTTAAACTACAACTCCGAGCATGCCCACACTGGAATTTGTAGTTTTGCAACAGGTGGCGGCACTTTGGTTGGAATGGTCCATGTTCCCTTCACAGATAACAGACAAGTGACAGAAATATTCTTTTTATTTGATGTGAAACATAAGCGGAGGTTTGTGACCACTTAACGGTTGGACTTGGCAACTCTCTCCAGTTCATCTTTCTTCTTGATGGCGTAGGAGTTAGAGGAGCCCTGGAAGAAGAAGAAAACAGAAGTCACTCCTATGTCCTGAACCCACCCGAAGGCGGCGGACATGACAGCTGATCACACACACACACAATGCCAGGACCCACCTTGGCCGCGTTGATCAGCTCGTCGGCAACACATTCGGCAATAGTCTTAATGTTCCTGAAGGCGGCTTCACGAGCCCCGGTGCAGAGGAGCCAGATGGCCTGAAAGATGGCAAGGGACAACAAGGGTTAATGACACGCGTGTGCAGTGACCTCACAGCCTCACCAAGCTTCAACGATGACCGATTTTACAATCAGACGAGATGGACCATATCCCAAGTTATCGCCTACAGCAATTAGAGATGAGCGAACTTACAGTAAATTTGATTCGTCACGAACTTCTCGGCTCGGCAGTTGATGACTTTTCCTGCATAAATTAGTTCAGCTTTCAGGTGCTCCGGTGGGCTGGAAAAGGTGGATACAGTCCTAGGAGACTCTTTCCTAGGACTGTATCCACCTTTTCCAGCCCAACGGAGCACCGGAAAGCTGAACTAATTTATGCAGGAAAAGTCATCAACTGCCGAGCCGAGAAGTTCGTGATGAATCGAATTTACTGTAAGTTCGCTCATCTCTAACAGCAATATTTCCCCCCCAATTGCTTTACAGCTGTTGCAAAACTGATCCCATTTTGTCAGGACATGGGAGTTGTAGTTTTACAACGCCTGGTAAGCCACAGGTTGAGATACAGACTTAGCGTTTCCTAACCAGTGTGCCTCCAGCTGTTTCAAAACTACAACTCTAAGCATACTGGTTGGGAAACACTATAGTGCGAAAGACAGTATGCAGAAGACGTGTATTGGCGAATGAGAACCTCCAGATGTTGCAAAACTACAACTCCCAGCATGCACGGACAGCCGTTGGCTGTCCGTGCATGCTGGGAGCTGTAGTTTTTCAACATCTACAGTCAATAAATGACAATAGGATATACCCCAGCACCCATCCAGTACCTGGTTGACTCTTCGGAGAGGGGACACATCTACGGCCTGTCTCCTTACTGTTCCAGCTCTACCGATACGGGTGGAGTCTTCACGGGGACCGCTGTTTATGATGGCGTTCACCAATACTTGCAGAGGGTTCTGGTAAAGAAAAGGAGGGAGCGGATAATGTTATTGGTATGTAGATTAGGACCTATAGATCCCCCGTCACAATATGGACATAAGATTTATTTATTACAAAGAACAAAAAGTAACAGATCCACCAGATCCCATCTAAAACACAGGAGACCGACACTAAACCAGGCATAGGCAACCTTCAGCACTGCAGATGTTTTGGACTACGTCTCCCATGATGCTTTGGCAGTATTTTGGCTGTGAGAGCATCATGGGAGATGTAGACCAAAACATCTGCAGTGCCGAAGGTTTCCTATGCCTGCACTAAACCATTGAATACACCAAACCCCAGCCACCAGGAAACCTAGAACTAAACTAGGGATCGACCAATATTGTTTTTAGGGCCGATACTCTGGAGGTTAGTGCCGATACCGATACTTTGTGGAGGTTAGGGCCGATAGCCGATAACTTATACAGATATTCCGGCGACACCGCTGCAGATCATTGATTTAAAGCGGGAGCTTTAAGTCAATGAACTGCAGCAGCTTTTGCGGTGCCATAGACCGCCGCCACCCGCTTCTCTCCCACTGCCTGTCATGGGGTCCTATCGACGCCACCGCACCCCCCCCTCATTCCCGGTTTTATAATTACCTGTTCCCAGGGTCCGCTCTACTTCTGACTCCGGCGCAGTCGTCCTGAGCTGTCACTGTGCGCACCGACTCTGACGTCGCGTTGAGGACGTCACTCGTCATTGCGCAGCGTAAAAGGACGGCGCAGGAGCCAGAAATAGCGTGGACCCCGGGAACAGGTAATTTTGAAACTGGGGATGGGGGAGGCAATGGGGCAGCGGCCGGGGCGGTGGGTGTGCGACGCGGTGGTGGGGGATGCGGCGCGGGCATTATCGCCGATAACTTCCAAAATCGTGAATATCGGCCAAACCCTAAACTAAACCCCCCCCCCCCCTTTCAGTGTCATGTTAAAACTTCACTTTTATTAAGAGATAAATATAAAAGGTCCTACAAGAAGTGCATTAAAAATTGCAGCACAGTCCCAGAGAATTATGAGCTCTCCTAGGCGGAGTGCGCAAATTTATGTTGCCAGCGTCTGCAATGAGGGAACTAGGCTGCTGCCTAAAATATCCCACACATATTGTCCCCCCCCCCCCCCCTTACATGTTTCGTGGTAACCACATCCTCAGGGGTTAAGAGACAAATGGCCCCTGAGGACATGGTTGTTACCACGAAACATGTAGGGGAGACAATATGGCCGACATTTATCATTGTCTTTAGATTGTTTTTTTGTGTCTAGAAAAGGCGTAACAAAAAGGCACAAGCAGGGTTTATTTGTGCCTTTTGGTTTACACATTTCTGCTGATTTTGAGTTGCAAATCCACTGATTTTGGCAATAGACATGATATGGAAGGGTTTTATGAACTGCGCCTTTCGGTCAAAAAGGCGCAAAAAGGCGCAAAGCCACTGAAAAGTCTCAAACTACACAAGCCCAGACTTCGCTTTATCGTGTATGTGAAGAGAGAAGTTTCAGGAAATGTCACCTGTGCAAAATTTATCAAATGCTGTGACCATTAATAAATTTGGTGTCCTACACATTACAGCACACAAAAAAAGGTGTAGAAAAAGGCTTCACTTACACCTACAATGATAAATGCTTCACTTACACCTACAATGATAAATGCTTCACTTACACCTACAATGATAAATGCTTCACTTACACCTACAATGATAAATGCTTCACTTACACCTACAATGATAAATGCTTCACTTACACCTACAATGATAAATGCTTCACTTACACCTACAATGATAAATGCTTCACTTACACCTACAATGATAAATGCTTCACTTACACCTACAATGATAAATGCTTCACTTACACCTACAATGATAAATGCTTCACTTACACCTACAATGATAAATGCTTCACTTACACCTACAATGATAAATGCTTCACTTACACCTACAATGATAAATGCCGGCCAATGCGTGTGATATCTTAGGCAGCAGCCTAGTTCCCTCATTGTACAGCGTACTGCAGATGCTGGCGACAAATTTGCATACTCCGCCTAGGAGAGCTCAATTCTCTGGGACTGTCCTGCAATTTTTAATGCACTTTTTGTAGGACCTTTTATATTAATCTCTTAAAAGTGAAGTTGAGGTGGGGGGGGGGGGGGGGAGGGGGATTTTTGGTTTAGTCTTTTTTTTCACCCCCATCACTTAGGTTTCCTGGAGACTGGGGTTTGGTGTATTCAGTTGTCATATACCCCTTACCCACCACTGGCGATTTGTGGTTTAGACACATGCAGCTCGATCTCTATAGGGCTCCAGCTGCATTCACACCGAGAGTCGTACGTACAAAATGTCTGATTACAAGAATACACAGACACCAGTAAATTTTAAGGGGGAGATTTATCATTGCCTTCCTGACATTTTATTCGCTGAAATTTGTTGTAAGATTTTTGCGCAGTTCGTTTTTACGCAATTTCAAAATAGACAACTAAGGCAAGATGAACTGTGGAATGCAGTGGACAAGGTTTACTTTTTTAACCTCTTGGGGACGCAGGGCGTACCAGTAAGTCCTCTGCCCCCGCGTCATATCGGGTCGGTCCTGGCGGCTAACAGTAGACAGGACCCGGTGCTAATAGCGCACGTCACAGATCGCGTGCTATTAAGCCTTTAGACGCAGCAATCAAAGTTGATCACCACGTCTAAGATGTTAAAAAAGTATTCCCGGCAGCTCAGTGGGGCTGATCAGGACAACCGCAGTGTCCCGATCAGCTATGACGCAGCAGAAGGGTCCCTTACCTGCCTCTGATTGGCGATTGATTGTTCCAAGCCTGAGATCCGGGCTTGAGCAATTGACTGCCAATAACACTGATCAATGCAATGCTATGGCATAGCATTGATCAGTGCTGGCAATCAATGTACTGCATTGGGGACTATAACATTGCAAAAAAAAAATTTAAAGTGTAAAAAAAAGTTAGTGATTTAATCTGATTTAACTATGTATTAAACATACATATGTGGTATCACCGAGTGCGTAAAATGTCCAAACTATTAAAATATATAGTTAATTAAACAGCACGGTCAATGACGTACATATAAAAAAAAATCCAAATTCCAAAATAGTATTTTTGGTCACTTAATACTAGGGATCAACCGATTTAGTTTTTTAGGGCCGATACCGATAATCTGTGGAGGTTAAGGCCGATAGCCGATAACTTATACCGATATTCCGGTATAAGTTATCGGCTATTTAACCCCCTGCGACACCGCTGCAGGTCATTGATTTAAAGCGGGCGCTTTAAATCAATGATCTGCAGTGGCTTTTGCGGGGCCATAGGCCGCCGCCGCCACCACCCGCTTCTCTCCCCCTACCTGTCAGGGTGGTCCGGGCCATCCATCCATCGTTCCTGTAGTGTCCGGGGGTGTTCCGGGTGGAGGGTGGTCCGGTCCGGGCTGTCCTTCTCCGGCGGTCATCTTCACTCCGGGCAGGCTCCGGCCTAGTACGCTGCATAGACGCCGCTGCGCAGTGACGCCCGTGCGCAGCGACGCACCTGACGTCACGGCGTCTATGCAGCGTACTAGGCCGGAGCCTGCCCGGAGTGGAGAAGAAGACCGTGGGAGAAGAAGGACAGCCCGGACCGGTTCACCCTCCACCCGGAACGCCCCCGGACACTACAGGAACCCCCGGACACTTACCCATTACAGGTAAGTTTAATTTTTTTTATTGACTCGGAGGGTGGGGGAGGGGCCCGACCGGTATAGCGGTATGGGAAAAAATCCATACCGGTATACCGCCTAGCATCACGGTGGGGGGGTGCGACGCGGTGCGGTGGGTCGGGGGTGCGTTGCGGTGGGTCGAGGGGGTGGCAGTCGCGGTGCGGTGGGCGGGGCATTATCGGCAAGATAATTGCCGATACCGATAATGCCCAAAATCGTGATTATCGGCCGATAATATCGGCCATACCGATAATCGGTCGATCCCTACTATATAGTCCAACATGCTGGAAGTTGTAGTTTTGCAATAGCTGGAGGCTGTAGGGTTGTTTGTTACATCTATTTAATAGGGAACTCCACTGCCCCAGTGTTCAGATCATTTAGTTCCAAAAGCTCATTTAGTTCCGCTACGTCACCTCAGTGCAAGTCTCAATGTAAAAAAAAAAAAAAAAATACCGTGAAATACAGTGATACTTTAGAAAAATACCGTGATACTCATTTTTGGCCATATCACCCAGCACTAGGTGCAGTTCATAAAACCCGTCCATATCATGTCTATTGCCAAAATCAGTGGATTGCAACTCAATCAGCAGAAATGTTTAAACCAAAAGGCGCAAAAAAAGGCGCAAATAAACCCTGCTTGTGCCTTTTGTAGACACAAAAAACAGTCTAAAGACAATGATAAATGTCGGCCAGTTCACATAGAAGATAGTGCAGCACTGCGGATGTCAGGTGGATACTAGTGTAGCATACGGTGCCTTCGGTGGTGCGCAGTGTTCAGAAATCTTACATTAAGAAGAATTAAATACTGGCACTCACCGGTTCGGCTTGAAAGTCTTTTTGTTTATTCAAGCATACTCACATCAGGAATACAAAGGAAGAGGGTGGTGGGGGGACTGAATGGCGACCGAGCTCCTGTTTCGCAAGCTTTGGCGTGCTTCCTCCGGCCGGTCGAAGCACACCGAAGTGTGCGAAACAGGAGCTCGGTCGCCATTCAGTCCCCCCACCACCCTCTTCCTTTGTATTCCTCATGTGAGTATGCTTGAATAAACAAAGACTTTCAAGCCGAACCGGTGAGTGCCAGTATGTATTATTTTTTATCCAACCCTCAAACCACCCGAAAACCCACTTAAAGAGGTAGTCCAGTGGTGAGAAACTTATCCCCTATCCTAAGGATAGGGGATAAGTTTGAGATCGCGGGGGGTCCGACCGCTGGGGCACCCTGTGATCTCTCTGTACAGGGCCCCGGCTCTCCGGCCAGATAGCGGGTGTCGACCACCGCACGAAGCGGCGGCTGAAACGCCCCCTCAACCCATCTCTATGGCAGAGCCGGAGATTGCCAAAGGCAACGCTTCGGCTCTGCCATTGAGTTGTATTGAGGGGGCGTGTCGCCCGCCGCTTCGTGCGGAGGTAGACACGCCCCCTTCCCACGGGCTGTCGAGGCTCCGTACAGGAGATCGCAGGGGGCTCCAGCGGTCGGACCCCCCCGATCTAAAACTTATCCCCTATCCTTAGGATAGGGGATAAGTTGTTCACCACTGGACTACTCCTTTAAAGGGGTACTCCGGTGGGAAAACTGTTGTTCCCCCCAAAAGAACTGGCCCCAGAAAATTACAGATTTGTAAATTACTTCTATATATAAATCTTAATCCTTCCAGTACTTAGCTGCTGTACACTCCAGAGGAAGTTGTGCAGTTCTTTTCAGTCTGACCAGTGCTCTCTGCTGACACCTCTGTCCATGTCAGCAACTGCCCTGAGCAGGAGAGGTTTTCTATGGGGAATCTCTCCTGTTCTGGACAGAGGTGTCAGCAGAGAGCGCTGTGGTCCAACTGGAAAGAACTACACAACTTCCTCTGGAGCATACAGCAGCTAAGTACTGGAAGGATTTAGGGGTACTCCGGTTGAAAACTTATTTTTAATCAACTGGTGCCAGAAAGTTAAACAGATTTGTAAATTAAAGGAGTAGTCCAGTGGTGAACAACTTATCCCCTATCCTAAGGATAGGGGATAAGTTTGAGATTGCAGGGGGTCCGACCGCTGGGGCCCCCTGCGATCTCCTGTACGGAGCCCCGACAGCCCGCGGGAAGGGGGCGTGTCGACCTCCGCACGAAGCGGAGGCCGACACGCCCCCTCAATACAACTCTATCGCAGAGCCGAAGCGCTGCCTTCGGCAATCTCCGGCTCTGCCATAGAGCTGTATTGAGGGGGCGTGTCGGCCGCCGTTTCGTGCGGAGGTCGACACCCGCTATCTGGCCGGAGAGCCTGGCCCCCGTACAGGAGATCGCGGAGGGCCCCAGCGGTCAGACCCCCCCCGCAATCTCAAACTTATCCCCTATCCTTAGGATAGGGGATACGTTTTTCACCGCTGGACTACCCCTTTAATTCTACTAAAAAAATCTTAATCCTTCCAGTACTTATTAGCTGCTGAATACTACAGAGGAAATTCTCTTCTTTTTGGAACGCAGAGCTCTCTGCTGACATCACGAGCACAGTGCTCTCTGCTGACATCTCTGTCCATTTTAAGAACTGTCCAGAGTAGGAGAAAATCCCCATAGAAAACATACTCTGCTCTGGACAGTTCAGCAGAGAGCACTGTGCTCGTGATGTCAGCAGAGAGCTCTGCGTTCCAAAAAGAAGAGAATTTCCTCTGTAGTATTCAGCAGCTAATAAGTACTGGAAGGATTAAGATTTTTATATATAAAAGTAATTTACAAATCTGTGTAACTTTCTGGCACCAGTTGATTTGAAAACATTTGTGTTCCACCAGCGTACTCTTAATTTGCCCGACATCACTTCTTCCACAAAACTGCGCAAATTCAGCAGAATAATCCCCAGTCTCCACAGCGCATTACAGAACCAGGAATATGGAGATTTTACAGATTGAGATGTGGTGCAGAATACAAAAGGGGTCGTCCAGTGAGAGGAAAAACAAAGGAAAATATCTCTCTGATCTATCAGGTCTAGAGATGAGCGAACTTACAGTAAATTCGATTTGTCACGAACTTCTCGGCTCGGCAGTTGATGACTTTTCCTGCATAAATTAGTTCAGCCTTCAGGTGCTCCGGTGGGCTGTAAAAGGTGGATTACAGTCGTAGGAAAGAGTCTCCTAGGACTGTATCCACCTTTTCCAGCCCACCGGAGCACCGGAAAGCTGAACTAATTTATGCAGGATAATCAATCAACTGCCGAGCCGAGAAGTTCGTGACGAATCGAATTTACTGTAAGTTCGCTCATCTCTAATCAGGTCACAGCAGGTTCCTGTATCCATAGCAGCCACTTATTGTAACCTGGATTCATGCACATTCTGTGTTACGTGTTGTTGCTCCCTGTTATCAGCCTCTCACCTCTCCGGTCAGCAGGTGAATGATCTCGAAGGCGTGCTTCACAATCCTGACGGTCATCAGCTTCTTGCCGTTGTTCCTCCCGTGCATCATGAGGGAGTTTGTCAGACGCTCCACAATGGGGCACTGGGCCTTACGGAAACGCTTGGCGGCATAGCGCCCTCCGCTGTGAGGCAGGAACTTGGCGTACTTCTCCTTGACGGCAATGTAATCCTGAAACACAAGACAGGAGGGACTGAATACTACAATACGGCAACCCGCAGCTTCAAAACCTATAGCTCAGTATTTCCCAGCCAGGGCGCCTCCAGCTGTTGCAAAACTACAACTCCCAGCATGCCCCGACAGCCGAAGGCTGTCGGGGCATGCTGGGAGATGTAGTTTTGCAAAAGCCCAAGTCACACTTGTTGGGTAAACAAAGTTCTAAAAGGAAGCGACTGAACAATTGGAACCCCCTGACCCTCGCTTCATATTGACATTACCTGTAGGGAGATGTCGCTGATCTGGACGTCGTCCGTGCTCCATTTCCCAAACAGTTTAATTTCGGGGGTCTCTGACCCGACAGGGGCGGTTTCCCAATCTGCCATTCTGTAAACAAGAGGAAAAGGTTACATACATGTATATAAAGTCATATACACCACCAGTGCCTGCTAACACATGAATGGATAGCCACATAGTATAAAAGGGGACTCTAACCTTACAGGTAACAATCGTTCTGATGCTGCACTGCGAAGGATTAAAGGGGTTATCCAGGAAAAAACTTATTTTTTTATATATCAACTGGCTCCAGAAAGTTAAACAGATTTGTAAATTACTTCTATTAAAAAATCTTAATCCTTTCAATAATTATCAGCTGCTGAAGTTGAGTTGTTCTTTTCTGTCTGGCAACAGTGCTCTCTGCTGACATCTCTGCTTGTCTCGGGAACTGCACAGAGTAGAAGAGGTTTGCTATGGGGATTTGCTTCTAAACTGGGTGGTTCCCGAGACAGGTGTCATCAGAGAACA
The DNA here is from genome assembly GCF_029499605.1 of Hyla sarda. Lineage (NCBI taxonomy): Eukaryota > Metazoa > Chordata > Amphibia > Anura > Hylidae > Hyla > Hyla sarda. Next base: position 172,686,715 of record NC_079197.1, on the reverse strand, counting down.
CTTAGACAGAAAAGAACAACTCAACTTCAGAAGCTCATAAGTACTGAAAGGATTAAGATTTTTTAATAGAAGTAATGTACAAATCTGTTTACATTTCTGGAGCCAGTTGATATATATATATATATATATAAAAAAAAAGTTTATTCCTGGATAACCATTTAAAGGGGTAGTCCAGTCCTCAAAAACGTATCCCCTATCCTAAGGATAGGGGATAAGTTTCAGATGGCGGGGGGTCCGTCCGCTGGGGCCCCGGCAGCCCGCAGGAAGGGGGCGTGTTTACCACCGCACGAAGCGGCAGCTGACACACCCCCTCAATACAACTATATGGCAGAGCCAGAGCGCTACCTTCGGCAATCTCCGACTCTGCCATAGCGCTGTATTGAGGGGGTGTGTCAGCTGCTGCTTCGTGCGGCGGTCGACACCCACTATCTGGCCAGCAAGCCAGGGCCCTGTACAGGAGGTCGCGGGGGACCCCAGCGGTCGGAGCCCCTGCAACCTGAAACTTATCCCCTATCCTTAGGAAAGGGGATACGTTTTTCAGGACTGGACTACCCCTTTAATAATATGTGGGTCACAGGATGGGTGATAACTGAACACCAAGGAGCCATAATCACTTTCCTTTTCCCACCTACAGACCCATATGAGGACTTTTTTTTTGCACCAATTGTATTTGTAATGACATCAGTTACTTGAGTATGAATAATGTGTATGTAAAAATTGTCCTCTTCTAACGTATTTTTCCGTATACAGGGCTGTACGAAGATCATATTTTGCGCTGTGATCTTTTATTTTTCTCGGCTCCGTTTTTGTTTTGATGGGACCATTTGATCAGTATTCATTAAAGGGGTACTCCAGTGGGAAAAACATTTTTTAAATCAACTGGTGCCAGAAAGTTAAAGGGGTAGTCCAGATAGCGGGTGTCGACCACCGCACAAAGTGGCGGCAGACACGCCCCCTCAATACATCGCTATGGCAGAGTCGGAGATTGACGAAGGCAGCGCTCCGGCTCTGCCATAGAGTTGTATTGAGGGGGCATGTCATCCGCCGCTTCGCGAAGGTGGTCAACGCGCCCCCTTTCCGCGGGCTGTCAGGGCCCCTACAGGAGATCGCGGGGGCCCCCAGCAGTCAGACCCCCCGCGATCTGCAACTTATCTCCTATCCTTAGGATAGGGGATAGGTTGTTCACCTCTGGATATCTCCTTTATACAGATTTGTAAATTACTCCCATAAAAAAAAAAAATAATAATCTTTACCCTTACAGTACTTTTTAGCAGCTGTATGCTACCGAGGAAATTCTTTTTGAATCTCTTTTGTCTTGTCCACAGTGCTCTCTGCTGACACCTGATGTCCGTATCAGGAAGAGTCCAGAGCAGGAGAAAATCCCCATAGCAAACCTATGCTGCTCTGGACAGTTCCTGACACGGACAGAGGTGTCAGCAGAGAGCACTGTGGACAAGACAAAAGAGAAATTCAAAAAGAAAAGAATTTCCTCTGTAGCATACAGCTGCTAAAAAGTACTGGACGGGTAAAGATTTTTTTTTAATAGAAGTAATTTACAAATCAATTTAACTTTCTGGCACCAGTTCATAAAAAAAAAAAAGTTTCCACCTCTTTAATCCCTTAAGGACCAGACCAATTTTATTTTAGCATTTTCGTTTTTTCCTCCTCGCCTTCTAAAAATCATAACTCATATTTCCATCCACAGACCCATATGAGGCCTGTTTTTAGCGTCACCAATTGTACTTTGTAATTTCATTACTTATTTTACTGTAAAATGTACAGCGCAACCAAAAAAGTATTATTTATGTGGGAAAATTGAAAAGAAAACCGTAATTTAGCACATTTTGGAAGGTTTTGTTTTCACGCTGTACATTTTCAGGTAAAAATGACGTTTTCTTTATTCTGTTGGTCAATACGATTAAAATGATCCCCATGTTATATTCTTTTCTATAATTGTACCGCTTAAAAAAATCTCAAACCATTTTAACAAAATTAGTATGTTTGAAATTGCCCTAGTTTGACCACCTATAACTTTCTCATTTTTCGGTATATGGGGCGATATGAGGGCTCGTTTTTTGCGCCGTGACCTGTAGTGTTTATCAGTACAACTAATGCTTAGGTTTTTCTTTTTATTCATTTTTTATTAATTTTTTTTGAATAAAATGTGACAAAAAAGCAGCAATTTGGGACTTTTTTTTTACGTTTATGCCGTTCACCGTACGGGATAATCAATATATTTTAATAGTTCATACTTTCACACACGCAGCGATACCAAATATATGTATTAATTTTTTTTAACGCTTTTTTGGGGGGTAAAACGGGGAAAAACGGACGTTTTACTTTTTATTGGGGGAGGGTATTTTTCACACTTTTTCACTTTATTATTTTACATTTTTTTTACTTTTTAATTTTTACACTTTTTATGCAATCAGTTGATTGCTAATACTGTGCAGTGCTATGCATAGGACACAGCACTGCTCAGTATTATCGGTAATCTTCTGCTCTGGTCTGCTCGATCTCAGACCAGAGCAGAAGACCCCGGGAGACGGCCGGAGCCAGGTGAGGGGACCTCCGGCCACCATGCTGGATGATCGGATCCCCACGGCAGTGCTGCGGGCGATCCGATCGTCCATTCAAACTACCGCACTGCCGCAGATGCCGTGATCTGTATTGATCACGGCATCGGAGGGGTTAATGGCGGGCAATTGCGGATGTCCGCCATTACCGGCAGGTCCCTGGTTACTGATATCATCCAGGACCTGCCAGGCATGACGCGAGCACCACTCCAGTGCTCGCGATCATGTTGGCGCGTAAATATACGTCATGGTGCACTAAGTACCACGTCACCATGATGTACATTTACGTCCATTGGCGTTAAGGGGTTAATTTTGTTCTGGTATATGAAGTGACTAAAATACGCAATTCTGGACTTTGGTATATTTTACATTTAAGCCAGTGACCTTGTGGTTTTAACTATCGTATTTTTCACCATATAAGACGCACTTTTTCTTCCCCAAAACTGTGGGGAAAAAGTCGGTGCGTCTTATACGGCGAATACACCCCTATCGCGGCGGTCCCTGCGGCCATCAACGGCCGGGACCCGCGGCTAATACAGGACATCACCGATCGCGGTGATATCCTGTATTAACCCTTCAGACGCAGCGATCAAAGCTGACCGCCGCGTCTGAAGTGAAAGTGACACTAACCCGGCTGTTCAGCAATTTCACCGCGCCGGTCCCGAACAGCCCGACTGAATAGCCGGGTTAGTGCTTACAGGACACCGGGAGGGACCTTACCTGCCTCCTCGGTGTCTTCTCCGTTCAGGGATCCCCTGTATGGCCGGCGCTCTCCTTCCTCGTCATCACGTCGTCGCGTACGTGCGTCGGCGTACGTAACGACATGATGGCGGCGACGGAGAGCGAGGATACCCGGCCGGCAGCAGAGACGTTCCGGAGCGACGGGGACACGGCGACAGCGATGGAGCGACATCCAGGGCAGCGGTGACAGGTCCGGAGCGGCGGGGACACGTGAGTATTACCTCCTATGCAGTGGTCTTCAATCTGCAGACCTCCAGATGTTGCAAAACTACAACTCCCAGCATGCCCGGACAGCCAACGGCTGTCCGGGCATGCTGGGAGTTGTAGTTTTGCAACATCTGGAGGTCCGCAGATTGAAGACCACTATTGGGTTCAAAATCTTTATTTTTTTAGATTTTGCACCTATAAATTGGGTGCGTCTAAAGTGTTACTGCATCAGCATGCAAAACTACAACTCCCAGCATGCCCGGACATGCTGAGAGTTGTAGTTTTACATCAGCTGGAGGTGTCCTGGTTAGGCAAACCCTGTATGAAAGCACCAAGGGTCAACTGAAGTGTTACAAACCATAAGCTGCTGTGTCGTTACAATGTGTCAGTGCAGAGATTGCTTCAATTCCACAATGACTCAGGTCACTTTATCCTCTATAGAGAATTATTATATAAAATTACTCCATATAAGTATATAGCGAGGCCTCAGTCACACAGTCAGGCCCCACACGTGTATATATATGTCACAGTTCACACTATACAGCTGCGTTTATATATGTAACACACATAAAGAGGCGACAAAACGACGGATTCCTCTATCCTGTGCTCAGGCCCCCTCCCCCGCACCCCTCCCCGGCTATAACACCCGGCACCAGCGCCCGTTCCCCCGGCTATCACTCACGTGTGCGCTCGGCTAGGTCCTAACCCGTCGGAGCTCGGAGCGGAAAGAGGCCGGGGCGGGGTCTCCTACTGAGATATACAGGGGCCCACACTTCCGCTTTAGGCCTGGTGCCCACACTTGGCGAGAACGCGCGCGTGGTGTTAAGGATAGGCGCGGGAACGGTGCCGCCATCTTTACTGAGGGCGACGTCTTTGAACGTCACATCCGGTTACCACTGCCTGACGGAAAGGGCAAGGGAAAAAAAAAAAAAAAGAAAGTTTGGAGCATGCGCCAAAGGGGAAAAGGCGCCGTTTCGACTGCTGGCGAAACGGCGTGGTGCCTCTGTAGAGGTGTGACACGTGACATGAAGCCATGTTGACTCGGCAGTGAATCAACTTTATTGATAGTCTGCAGCCGTGGACAAGTGACTCATTGCTATGGCTACATTCACACTGCAGTTTCTTCTCTTATATATTTTTTATTTTATTTTATTTTTTTAAATAAAAATATTTAACAGTTTCTGTTCCAGTCGGTTTTAATTTTTGCTATATGCAAAGACGTGGTCAATTACGCAATTATGTACGCCATAAAAAAATAAAAACATACTGATACGTTAGGCTAGGTTCGCACCACGTTTTAGTCTCTGTTTTATATATATATCTTTTTTCAGAAATTGATGCTAAAATCTGATGCCATACAGCGGTGTTTCTTAATCAGGGTGCCTCCATTTGTTGCAAAACTACAACTCCCAGCATGCCCGGACAGCCTAAGGCTGTCCGGGCATGCTGGGAGTTGCAGTTTTGCAATAGTAAGGCTGGGTTCACATCACGTTTTTCAAATACGGTAACCGTATACGGTTTTCTCCAAAAAAACGTATACGACCGTATCCGAAACCGTTTGCATAGAGAATGCATTGTAAACCATATTCCAAATGTTGTGTACGGTTGCATCCGTTTTGCCTCGGATACGGTTTTGTCGATTTTTCAACCGTAGGCAAAAACGCTGTCGAACACGTTTTTGCCTCCGGTTGGAAAACCGTATGCGGTTCTTTTAACATTGTTGTCTATGAGAACCGTACACAGAATTTCAGAATACGGTTGCACACGGTTTTTCTAATCCGTTTTAGGAGTTGACACATGCGCAGATTGGAATTTCAATAGAACAATAGTAACTTTATTAAATTGCTGGAAAACTAATTCCAACAAAATAGCAAAACCGTTGGCAAAAACTGATGCAAACGGATAAAACCGAACGGGGAAAAACCGTATACGTTTTAATTTAGAGTCATACGGTTGTATACGGTTTTTGCCATATGTTTTTTAGCGGAAAACCGTATACGGTAACCGTATTTGAAAAACGTGGTGTGAACCCAGCCTAAGGCAGAAGATATTTTAAAATTCAAGTGTGATAGAGAGAGGAACATCGGGAAGAGTTTTTTTTTATTTTTTTTATTTCTACGAAAAAATACAGAAAATTTAATCTATTGTATTATTGATTTTTCATCAAATGACCGGGGGTGTTGTCACGAGGACATCAATGTAGAGTCGTCCACATGTTATTCTTGTAACACCAACGGCATTTAGGCTAGGTCGATGGTCTTTAAATTGAGGACCTCCAGATGTTGCCACAGTGTGATCACAATCTTCAGATGCAGTGTCACGTGACCAAAGTCACCAAATTGTCTTAGACTCAGTGCGTCTATTTACGTCCTTGGCCGGCTCCCGCGATATAACGCGGGGTCACGCGGTGGCTCCGCGTCATATCGGGTCGGTCCCGGCATGTATCTGCCGGGACCCGGGGCTAATAGCATGCGGCAGCGATCGTGGTGCCGCGCGCTATTAACCCTTTAGACGCGGCGTTCAAAGTTGAACGCCGCGTCTTAACCGAAAGTGAAAGCTGCCCGGCTGCTCAGCGGGGCTGATCGGGACCACCGCAGTGAAAATGCGGTGTCCCGATCAGCTGGGACACGAGCGGAGGTCCTCTTACCTGCCTCTGGTGTGTCCCCTCGGCGATTGATTGCTCCAAGCCTGAGATTCGGGCTTGAGCAATCGACCGCCGATAACCCTGATCACTGCAAAGCTATGGCTTCGCAGTGAACAGTGCTGGCAATCAGTGTGTGCAGTGTTATAGGTCCCTATGGGATAACAATGATCAGTATAAGAGATCAGTGTGTGCAGTGTTAAAGGTCCCTATGGGATAACAATGATCAGTATAAGAGATCAGTGTGTGCAGTGTTATAGGTCCCTATGGGATAACAATGATCAATGTAAAAGATCAGTGTGTGCAGTGTTATAGGTCCCTATGGGATAACAATGATCAGTATAAGATATCAGTGTGTGCAGTGTTATAGGTCCCTATGGGATAACAATGATCAGTATAAGAGATCAGTGTGTGCAGTGTTATAGGTCCCTATGGGATAACAATGATCAGTATAAGAGATCAGTGTGTGCAGTGTTAAAGGTCCCTATGGGATAACAATGATCAGTATAAGAGATCAGTGTGTGCAGTGTTATAGGTCCCTATGGGATAACAATGATCAATGTAAAAGATCAGTGTGTGCAGTGTTATAGGTCCCTATGGGATAACAATGATCAGTATAAGATATCAGTGTGTGCAGTGTTATAGGTCCCTATGGGATAACAATGATCAGTATAAGAGATCAGTGTGTGCAGTGTTATAGGTCCCTATGGGATAACAATGATCAGTATAAGAGATCAGTGTGTGCAGTGTTAAAGGTCCCTATGGGATAACAATGATCAGTATAAGAGATCAGTGTGTGCAGTGTTATAGGTCCCTATGGGATAACAATGATCAATGTAAAAGATCAGTGTGTGCAGTGTTATAGGTCCCTATGGGATAACAATGATCAGTATAAGATATCAGTGTGTGCAGTGTTATAGGTCCCTATGGGATAACAATGATCAGTATAAGAGATCAGTGTGTGCAGTGTTATAGGTCCCTATGGGATAACAATGATCAGTATAAGAGATCAGTGTGTGCAGTGTTAAAGGTCCCTATGGGATAACAATGATCAGTATAAGAGATCAGTGTGTGCAGTGTTATAGGTCCCTATGGGATAACAATGATCAATGTAAAAGATCAGTGTGTGCAGTGTTATAGGTCCCTATGGGATAACAATGATCAGTATAAGAGATCAGTGTGTGCAGTGTTATAGGTCCCTATGGGATAACAATGATCAATGTAAAAGATCAGTGTGTGCAGTGTTATAGGTCCCTATGGGATAACAATGATCAGTATAAGAGATCAGTGTGTGCAGTGTTATAGGTCCCTATGGGATAACAATGATCAGTATAAGAGATCAGTGTGTGCAGTGTTATAGGTCCCTCTGGGATAACAATGATCAGTATAAGAGATCAGTGTGTGCAGTGTTAAAGGTCCCTATGGGATAACAATGATCAGTATAAGAGATCAGTGTGTGCAGTGTTAAAGGTCCCTATGGGATAACAATGATCAGTATAAGAGATCAGTGTGTGCAGTGTTATAGGTCCCTATGGGATAACAATGATCAATGTAAAAATCAGTGTGTGCAGTGTTATAGGTCCCTATGGGATAACAATGATCAGTATAAGAGATCAGTGTGTGCAGTGTTATAGGTCCCTATTGGAGCTATAACACTGCAAAAAAAAAAGTGTAAAAAAAATAAATGTGATTTAACCCTTTCCTTAATAAAAGTTCACATCACCCCCTTTTCCCATAAAAAAAACATGTAAATAAAAATAAATATAAACATATGTGGTATCGCCGCGTGCGTAAATGTACGAACTATAAAAATATATCATTAATTAAACCGCACGGCCAATGGCGTACGCGCAAAAAAATTCCAAAGTCCAAAATAACGTATTTTTGGTTGCTTTTTGTATCATGAAAAAATGAATAAAAAGCGATCAAAAAGTCCAATCAATACAAAAATGGTACCGCTAAAAACTTCAGATCACGGTGCAAAAAATGAGCCCTCATACCGCCCCATACACGGAAAAATAAAAAAGTTATAGGGGTCAGAAGATGACAATTTTAAACGTATAAATTTTCCTGCATGTAGTTATGATTTTTTACAGAAGTCCGACAAAATCACCTATATAAGTAGGGTATCATTTTAATCGTATGGACCTACAGAATAAAGAGCAGGTGTAATTTTTACCGAAAAATGTACTGCGTAGAAACGGAAGCCCCCAAAAGTTACAAAATGGCGTTTTTTCTTCACTTTCGTTGCACAATGATTTTTTTCCGTTTCGCCGTAGATTTTTGGGTAAAATTACTGATGTCACTGCAAAGTAGAATTGGTGGCGCAAAAAATAAGCCATCATATGGATTTTTAGGTGCAAAATTGAAAGGGTTATGATTTTTAAAAGGTGAGGAGGAAAAAACGAAAGTGCAAAAACGGAAAAACCTGTGGTCCTTAAGGGGTTAAAGGAAAACTGTCAGCTTGCTCCCCCCAGCACTAACCAGTGGTACTGGCTGGTAGTGCGGTGGACCCTGATCAGTTTAATGCTTACCACGCTTGGATCCGCTGCGCCGTTTGGCCCTAATCTTCTATTTTCGGTATATGCTAATGAAGGGCTAACTGGCACTCTGACATCAGTGCCACTGGCCGCAGCGCCGCCCAGTTCATCATTATTCCTCCATTCCATCTTCTCCCCACTCTGTAATGAAGAGAGAGGGGAGGAATATCGATCGCGGCGATGTGTGGTATTAACCCTTTAGAAGCGGTGGTCAAAACTGACCACCGCTTCTAAAGCGAAAGTGAAAGTATCCCGGCTAGTCAGTCGGGCTGTTCGGGATCGCGGCGTCCCGAACAGTGTGCAGGACACCGGGAGGGCCCTTACCTGCCTCCTCGGTGTCCGATCGACGAATGACTGCTCCGTGCCTGAGATCCAGGCAGGACCAGTCAAGCGCCGATAACACTGATCAAAGTGTTAATACACGCCTGTGATCAGCATAGGAAATCAGTGTGTGCAGTGTTATAGGTTCCTATGGGATAACAATGATCAGTGTGTGCAGTGTTATAGGTCCCTATGGGATAACAATGATCAGTGTGTGCAGTGTTATAGGTCCCTATGGGATAACAATGATCAGTGTGTGCAGTGTTATAGGTTCCTATGGGATAACAATGATCAGTGTGTGCAGTGTTATAGGTCCCTATGGGATAACAATGATCAGTGTGTGCAGTGTTATAGGTTCCTATGGGATAACAATGATCAGTGTGTGCAGTGTTATAGGTCCCTATGGGACCTATAACACTGCAAAAAAAAAAAAAGGGGAAAAAAAAGTGTTAATAAAGGTCATTTAACCCCTTCCCTAATAAAAGTTTGAATCACCCCCCTTTTCCCATTAAAAAAATAAAACAGTATAAATAAAAATAAACATATGTGGTATCGCCGCGTGCGTAAATGTCCGAACTATAAAAATATATAATTAATTAAACCGCACGGTCAATGGCGTACGCGCAAAAAAATTCCAAAGTCCAAAAAAGCGTATTTTGGTCACTTTTTATACCATTAAAAAATGAATAAAAAGTGATCAAAAAGTCCGATCAAAACAAAAATCATACCAATAAAAACTTCAGATCACGGCGCAAAAAATTAGCTTTCATACCACCCTGTACGTGGAAAAATAAAAAAGTTATAGGGGTCAGAAGATGACATTTTTCCTACATGTAGTTATGATTTTTTCCAAAAGTACGACAAAATCAAACCTATATAAGTAGGGTATCATTTTAACCGTATGGACCTACAGAATAATGATAAGGTGTAATTTTTACCAAAATATGCACTGTGTAGAAACAGAAGCCCTCAAAATTACAAAATGGCGTTTTTTCTTCAATTTTGTCGCACAATGATTTTTTTTTCCGTTTCGTCGTGAATTTTTGGGTAAAATGACTGATGTCACTGCAAAGTAGAATTGGTGATGCAAAAAATAAGCCATAATATGGATTTTTAGGTGGAAAAGTTCTTAAGGGGTTAACTGGCACTGACGTCAGCGCCGCTTATGAATATTCATCCCCCCGCTTATGAATATTCATAAGCGGCGCTGACGTCAGTGCCAGTTAAGTGCCGAAGCCCCGCCCGTGCCAATAACATTTCAACAGATAATAAAACTACAATTGCGGGAGAACGGCGGCGCAGATCCGGACAAGGTAGAGCTCATTTTAATCAGCGTCTCCCGCACTATCCACCAGTACCTGGTGCGGGAGAAAACAAGTAACTTTATTTATGCACATGGTGATACCATTTATGTTTATTTTTGTTCAAATAATTTTATTTAAAAAATCGGGAAAAAAGGGCATGAAGGGAGAAAGCTTTTTCACATGTATTAACCATTAACTGTTTTTCCAGTGCGCAGTGAGAGAATGGTTGTTCATGTAGAGATGACTGCTGTAAATTTAATCAGAATATCTCCCCAGTGTGAACGTATATATGTCATTTAAGTAGGCTCCTGTCACGATTCGGCTGGCAGGAGGTGGATCCTCTGTGCCAGAGAGGGATTGGCGTGGACCGTGCTAGTGGACCGGTTCTAAGTTACTACTGGTTTTCACCAGAGCCCGCCGCAAAGCGGGATGGTCTTGCAGCGGCGGTAGTAACCAGGTCGTATCCACTAGCAACGGCTCAACCTCTCTGACTGCTGAAGATAGGCGCGGTACAAGGGAGTAGACAAGAGCAAGGTCGGACGTAGCAGAAGGTCGGGGCAGGCAGCAAGGATCGTAGTCAGGGGCAACGGCAGGAGGTCTGGAACACAGGCTAGGAACACACAAGGGAACGCTTTCACTGGCACGATGGCAACAAGATCCGGCGAGGGAGTGAAGGGGAAGTGAGGTATAAATAGGGAGTGCACAGGTGAACACACTAATTAGACCAACTGCGCCAATCAGCGGCGCAGTGGCCCTTTAAATCGCAGAGACCCGGCGCGCGCGCGCCCTAGGGAGCGGGGCCGCGCACGCCGGGACAGGACCGACGGAGAGCGAGTCAGGTACGGGAGCCGGGGTGCGCATCGCAAGCGGGCGCCACCCGCATCGCGAATCGCATCCCGGCTGGGGGCGGTATCGCAGCGCACCCGGTCAGTAGATCTGACCGGGGCGCTGCAGTAGCGAGGATGTTGCGAGCGCTCCGGGGAGGAGCGGGGACCCGGAGCGCTCGGCGTAACAGTACCCCCCCCCCCTTGGGTCTCCCCCTCTTCTTGGAGCCTGAGAACCTGAGGACCAGACTTTTGTCTAGGATATTGTCCTCAGGTTCCCAGGATCTCTCTTCAGGTCCACAGCCCTCCCAATCAACCAAAAAGAATTTTTTTCCTCTGACCGTCTTGGAGGCCAGTATCTCCTTCACTGAGAAGATGTCAGAAGAACCGGAAACAGGAGTGGGAGAAACAAGTTTGGGAGAGAAACGGTTGATGATGAGTGGTTTAAGGAGAGAGACATGAAAGGCATTGGGAATACGAAGAGAAGGAGGAAGAAGAAGTTTGTAAGAGACAGGATTAATTTGGCACAAGACTTTGAAAGGACCAAGATAGCGTGGTCCCAGTTTGTAACTGGGGACACGAAAGCGGACATATTTAGCGGAGAGCCATACCTTGTCTCCGGGAGCAAAAATGGGGGGAGCTCTTCTTTTCTTATCGGCAAACTTTTTCATGCGAGATGAAGCCTGTAAAAGAGAATTTTGGGTCTCTTTCCATATGGTGGAAAGATCACGAGTCACTTCATCTACAGCGGGCAAACCAGAGGACAAGGGAATAGGGAGGGGGGGAAGAGGGTGACGGCCGTACACCACGAAAAATGGGGATTTAGCAGAAGATTCAGAGACTCTAAAGTTGTACGAGAATTCGGCCCATGGAAGGAGATCTGCCCAGTCATCCTGGCGGGAGGAAACAAAATGCCGTAAATAGTCACCCAGGACCTGGTTAATTCTTTCTACTTGCCCATTGGATTGAGGATGATAAGCAGAAGAGAAGTTTAATTTAATCTTGAGTTGTTTACAGAGAGCCCTCCAGAATTTTGACACGAATTGGACACCTCTATCCGAGACAATCTGCGTGGGCAAACCGTGAAGACGAAAAATGTGTACAAAAAATTGTTTTGCCAACTGAGGCGCTGAAGGAAGACCAGGAAGAGGAATAAAATGTGCCATCTTGGAAAATCGATCAACGACCACCCAAACAACAGTGTTGCCACGGGATGGGGGTAGGTCTGTAATAAAGTCCATACCAATCAGAGACCAAGGCTGTTCGGGGACAGGCAGAGGGTGAAGGAGACCAGCAGGCTTCTGGCGAGGAGTCTTATCCCGGGCACAGACAGTACAGGCCCGCACAAAATCAACAACATCTGTTTCCAGAGTCGGCCACCAATAGAAACGAGAGATGAGTTGCAAGGACTTTTTGATGCCCGCATGGCCTGCGAGGTGGGAGGAGTGACCCCATTTGAGAATCCCGAGACGTTGGCGTGGAGAAACAAAGGTCTTCCCTGGAGGAGTTTGCCTGATGGAGGCTGGAGAAGAGGAGATCAGACAGTCAGGAGGAATGATGTGTTGCGGAGAGACCTCTACCTCCGAGGCATCCGAGGAACGAGAGAGAGCATCGGCCCTAATGTTCTTGTCGGCAGGGCGAAAATGAATTTCAAAGTTAAAACGGGCAAAGAACAACGACCACCTGGCCTGGCGAGGATTCAGCCGTTGGGCAGACTGGAGATAGGAGAGATTCTTGTGATCGGTGAAAATGATAACTGGAAATTTTGATCCCTCCAGCAGATGCCACCATTCCTCAAGTGCCAATTTAATGGCCAGTAGTTCTCGATCCCCGATGGAGTAGTTCCTCTCCGCCGGAGAGAAGGTCCTAGAAAAAAAACCACAAGTAACAGCATGCCCGGAAGAATTTTTTTGTAGAAGGACCGCTCCAGCTCCCACTGAGGAGGCATCAACCTCCAATAGGATGGGTTTAGATGGGTCAGGTCTGGAGAGCACGGGAGCAGAAGAAAAGGCAGACTTGAGCCGTTTAAATGCGTCTTCCGCTTGAGGAGACCAGGACTTAGGATTGGCATTCTTCTTGGTTAAAGCCACGATAGGAGCCACAATAGTGGAAAAATGTGGAATAAATTGTCTGTAATAATTGGCGAACCCCAAAAAACGTTGGATAGCACGGAGTCCGGAGGGGCGTGGCCAATCTAAGACGGCAGAGAGTTTATCTGGATCCATTTGTAGTCCCTGGCCAGAGACCAAGTATCCTAGGAAAGGAAGAGATTGACATTCAAACAGACATTTCTCCATTTTGGCATAAAGTTGATTGTCTCGAAGTCTCTGAAGAACCATGCGGACATGCTGGCGATGTTCTTCTAAGTTGGCAGAAAAAATCAGAATATCGTCCAGATACACAACAACACAGGAATATAAGAGATCACGAAAAATTTCATTAACAAAGTCTTGGAAGACGGCAGGGGCGTTGCACAGGCCAAAGGGCATGACCAGATACTCAAAGTGTCCATCTCTGGTGTTAAATGCAGTTTTCCATTCGTCCCCCTCCCTGATGCGGATGAGATTATATGCACCTCTTAAGTCCAGTTTGGTAAAGATGTGGGCACCTTGAAGGCGATCAAAGAGTTCTGAGATAAGAGGTAGGGGGTAGCGGTTCTTTACCGTGATTTTATTAAGTCTGCGGTAATCAATGCAAGGACGTAGGGAGCCATCTTTTTTGTACACAAAGAAAAATCCAGCTCCAGCAGGAGAGGAGGATTTGCGAATAAACCCCTTTTTTAAATTTTCCTGGATGTATTCAGACATAGCAAGAGTCTCTGGGGCGGACAGAGGGTAAATTCTGCCCCGGGGTGGAGTAGTGCCCGGGAGGAGGTCAATAGGACAGTCAAAAGGCCTGTGAGGGGGTAAAGTCTCAGCTTGCTTTTTGCAAAATACGTCAGCATAGTCCATATAAGCCTTAGGGAGACCGGTTACAGGAGGAACCACAGGGTCACGGCAGGGAGTACTGGGAACCGGTTTAAGGCAGTCCTTGAAACAAGAAGTACCCCAGCTCTTGATCTCTCCTGTGGACCAATCAAGGGTTGGGGAATGGCGTTGAAGCCACGGTAGTCCAAGGAGAATTTCGGAAGTGCAATTGGAGAGGACCAAAAACTCAATTTTTTCGTGATGAGGTCCGATGCACATTAGGAGGGGTTCCGTGCGGTAACGCACGGCACAGTCCAATCTTTCATTGTTAACACAATTGATGTAGAGGGGTCTGGCGAGACTGGTCACAGGGATGTTGAACCTGTTGATGAGAGAGGCCAAAATAAAATTTCCTGCAGATCCGGAATCCAAGAAGGCCTTAGTGGAGAAGGAGAAGGTAGAGGCAGATATCCGCACAGGCACAGTAAGACGTGGAGAAGCAGAGTTGACATCAAGAACTGTCTCACCTTCGTGCGGAGTCAGTGTACGTCTTTCCAGGCGGGGAGGACGGATAGGACAATCCTTCAGGAAGTGTTCGGTACCGGCACAGTACAGGCAAAGATTCTCCATGCGGCGTCGTGTCCTCTCTTGAGGTGTCAAGCGAGACCGGTCAACTTGCATAGCCTCCACGGCGGGAGGCACAGGAACGGATTGCAGAGGACCAGAGGAGAGAGGAGCCGGGGAGAAAAAACGCCTCGTGCGAACAAAGTCCATATCCTGGCGGAGCTCCTGACGCCTTTCGGAAAAACGCATGTCAATGCGAGTGGCAAGATGAATGAGTTCATGTAGGTTAGCAGGAATTTCTCGTGCGGCCAGAACATCTTTAATGTTGCTGGATAGGCCTTTTTTAAAGGTCGCGCAGAGGGCCTCATTATTCCAGGATAATTCGGAAGCAAGAGTACGGAATTGGATGGCGTACTCGCCAACGGAAGAATTACCCTGGACCAGGTTCAGCAGGGCAGTCTCAGCAGAAGAGGCTCGGGCAGGTTCCTCAAAGACACTTCGAATTTCCGAGAAGAAGGAGTGTACAGAGGCAGTGACGGGGTCATTGCGGTCCCAGAGCGGTGTGGCCCATGACAGAGCTTTCCCAGACAGAAGGCTGACTACGAAAGCCACCTTAGACCTTTCAGTAGGAAACTGGTCCGACATCATCTCCAAGTGCAGGGAACATTGTGAAAGAAAGCCACGGCAAAACTTAGAGTCCCCATAAAATTTATCCGGCATGGAAAGTCGTAGGCCGGAAGCGGCCACTCGCTGCGGAGGAGGTGCAGGAGCTGGCGGAGGAGATGATTGCTGAAGCTGTGGTAGTAGCTGCTGTAGCATCACGGTCAGTTGAGACAGCTGGTGGCCTTGTTGCGCTATCTGTTGCGACTGCTGGGCGACCACCGTGGTGAGGTCGGCGACAACTGGCAGTGGAACTTCAGCGGGATCCATGGCCGGATCTACTGTCACGATTCGGCTGGCAGGAGGTGGATCCTCTGTGCCAGAGAGGGATTGGCGTGGACCGTGCTAGTGGACCGGTTCTAAGTTACTACTGGTTTTCACCAGAGCCCGCCGCAAAGCGGGATGGTCTTGCAGCGGCGGTAGTAACCAGGTCGTATCCACTAGCAACGGCTCAACCTCTCTGACTGCTGAAGATAGGCGCGGTACAAGGGAGTAGACAAGAGCAAGGTCGGACGTAGCAGAAGGTCGGGGCAGGCAGCAAGGATCGTAGTCAGGGGCAACGGCAGGAGGTCTGGAACACAGGCTAGGAACACACAAGGGAACGCTTTCACTGGCACGATGGCAACAAGATCCGGCGAGGGAGTGCAGGGGAAGTGAGGTATACATAGGGAGTGCACAGGTGAACACACTAATTAGACCAACTGCGCCAATCAGCGGCGCAGTGGCCCTTTAAATCGCAGAGACCCGGCGCGCGCGCGCCCTAGGGAGCGGGGCCGCGCGCGCCGGGACAGGACCGACGGAGAGCGAGTCAGGTACGGGAGCCGGGGTGCGCATCGCGAGCGGGCGCCACCCGCATCGCGAATCGCATCCCGGCTGGGGGCGGTATCGCAGCGCACCCGGTCAGTAGATCTGACCGGGGCGCTGCAGTAGCGAGGATGTTGCGAGCGCTCCGGGGAGGAGCGGGGACCCGGAGCGCTCGGCGTAACAGCTCCATGCAGTACCACATTTCTCCTATAGTGGCTGCTGCTTCCAGCATAATAGCTCCTCAGTGTGGCCATGTATGGAATTCGAATAGGCGCCATGCAGTACCCCACTTCTCCCATAGTGGCCGCTGCTTCCAGCAGAATAGCTTCTCAGTGGGACCATGTAGCCCCTTATAGTAGGCGCCATATACAGTAGTACCCCACTTCTCCCATAGTGGCCACTGCTTCCAGCAGAATAGCTTCTCAGTGTGACCATGTAGCCCCTTATAGTAGGCGCCATATACAGTAGTACCCCACTTCTCCCATAGTGGCCACTGCTTCCAGCAGAATAGCTCCTCAGTGTGACCATGTAGCCCCTTATAGTAGGTGCCATATAGTACCCCACTTCTCCCATAGTGGCCACTGCTTCCAGCAGAATAGCTTCTCAGTGTGACCATGTAGCCCCTTATAGTAGGTGCCATATAGTACCCCACTTCTCCCATAGTGGCCACTGCTTCCAGCAGAATAGCTTCTCAGTGTGACCGTGTAGCCCCTTATAGTAGGTGCCATATAGTACCCCACTTCTCCCATAGTGGCCACTGCTTCCAGCAGAATAGCTTCTCAGTGTGACCGTGTATGTAACCTGAGTAGGCACCATGCAATACCACAAATCTACTATAGTGGCCGCTGCTTCTCCTGGCGATTGCTGATTATTGGCGGTTTCAGCTGCAGGACCTGCTGTGGTCACCTGATAGACAGCAGGTCCTACTTTATAGAAATAGACATGTTACCAGGCCTTCCATAGCTTTTAATGCATTGATGAGACATTGATCAATTAGAACAGATGATGATTTATTGACCCTATTCCCGTCTATTGTTTCATTGTGCCCTTTGTATAACAGAAGGTGTCACATGATCCTCTCATAGGCACAGCCTCTCTCTGCAGCCCTTGGCGCTCCTCACCCGCAGTCTGGCAGCCGCCCGATCGATGCTCTCTCCTCGCAGTTTGTTCTCCTGATCGGCCTTCAGTGTTAGCTGAGTGTGATGTAGATGGTTGATTCTTTCCCGGGTCTTATTGAGGGACTTCTGCAAGGAGACGGTGCCCTGAGAAGAAAGCAGGACCACAGGTATATGAGGGGTTAACGTGATCCCAACTGCAGGAGAAGTCGAAAGGTGAAAGAGACATCCCCATATAGAAGAGGTCTCCAAACTATGGAACTCCAGATGTTGCAAAACTACAACTCCTAGCACGCCCCTTACCTCACATCTTTACCTCACATCTTCACCCCACATCTTCACCTCACATCTTCACCCCACATCTTCACCCCACATCTTCACCTCACATCGTCACCCCACATCGTCACCCCACATCGTCACCTCACATCGTCACCTCACATCTTCACCTCACATCGTCACCCCACATCGTCACCTCACATCGTCACCCCACATCTTCACCTCATATCGTCACCCCACATCTTCACCCCACATCTTCACCCCACATCGTCACCTCACATCGTCACCCCACATCGTCACCTCACATCGTCACCCCACATCTTCACCTCACATCGTCACCTCACATCGTCACCTCACATCTTCACCCCACATCTTCACGCCACATCTTCACCTCACATCTTCACCTCACATCTTCACCTCACATCCTCACCTCACATCGTCACCCCACATCTTCACCCCACATCTTCACCTCACATCGTCACCCCACATCTTCACCCCACATCTTCACCCCACATCTTCACCTCACCTCTTCACCTCACATCGTCACCTCACATCGTCACCTCACATCTTCACCCCACATCTTCACCTCACATCGTCACCTCACATCTTCACCCCACATCGTCACCTCACATCTTCACCCCACATCTTCACCCCACATCGTCACCCCACATCTTCACCTCACATCGTCACCTCACATCGTCACCTCACATCGTCACCCCACATCTTCACCTCACATCGTCACCTCACATCTTCACCCCACATCTGTACCCCACATCTTCACCCCACATCTTCACCTCACATCGTCACCCCACATCGTCACCTCACATCGTCACCCCACATCTTCACCTCACATCGTCACCCCACATCGTCACCTCACATCGTCACCTCACATCGTCACCCCACATCTTCACCTCACATCGTCACCCCACATCTTCACCCCATATCGTCACCCCACATCTTCACCTCACATCTTCACCCCACATCTTCACCCCATATGTTCACCTCACATCGTCACCTCACATCGTCACCCCACATCTTCACCTCACATCGTCACCCCACATCTTCACCCCATATCTTCACCTCACATCGTCACCCCACATCTTCACCTCACATCGTCACCCCACATCTTCACCCCATATCTTCACCCCACATCGTCACCTCACATCGTCACCTCACATCGTCACCCCACATCGTCACCCCACATTTTCACCTCACATCTTCACCCCACATCTTCACCCCACATCTTCACCTCACATCGTCACCTCACATCGTCACCTCACATCGTCACCTCACATCTTCACCCCACATCTTCACTCCACATCTTCACCCCACATCTTCACCTCACATCTTCACCTCACATCTTCACCCCACATCTTCACCCCACATCTTCACCTCACATCGTCACCCCACATCTTCACCTCACATCGTCACCTTACATCGTCACCTCACATCGTCACCTCACATCGTCACCTCACATCGTCACCTCACATCTTCACCTCACATCCTTACCGCACATCTTCACCTCACATCTTCACCTCACATCTTCACCCCACATCTTCACCCCACATCTTCACCCCACATCGTCACCTCACATCGTCACCTCACATGTTCACCTCACATCGTCACCCCACATCGTCACCCCACATCTTCACCTCACATCTTCACCCCACATCTTCACCCCACATCTTCACCCACATCTTCACCTCACATCTGTACCTCACATCTTCACCTCAAATCTTCACCTCAAATCTTCACCTCACCTCTGTGCCTCACCTCTGTACCTCACATCGTCACCTCACAACATCACCTCACATCTTTACCTCACATCTGTACCTCACATCCTTACCGCACATCTTTACCTCACAACTTTGGGAAAGAGGAAAGATGGGGTCTCCTATCACCCAGTTTGGAGACTCCAGGAAGACACCAGAGGCCATTTCAAACCTTTTTAAAGGATTCATAGAGATACATTTTCCTTAGAAGAATGAACCTGTGCTGGTGTCTCCAGCAACAAAGATGTGACCCCATCCCAATCTATAAGCACAGCCACAGCCATAGCAACAGAGGTCGCCATAGGGGCTGAGGAGAATCCTTGTGATAAGGAAGATGGAGGACGTGCCTCACCAGATCAGCAAGAATTAGATAAGAAAAAGAGATTTTCATATAGAGAAAAATACTTAAAAATACTTAATTACTAAGGAGGTAAATCTGTAATTCTTTATTTATATATGTGTAAAAGTGTATACAGGCTTAATTCATGGCTCCACATAGAGAGAATATTCAGGATTAGAAACACTTGTCCTCAGGTTGTTTTTAGTATTGCAGCTCATATTAGTTAACCTCTTAAGGACGTGTTTACCGGGTCGTACTGGGTCGTTCCCGGCTGCTATTGATAGCCGAGACCCTGGGCTAATAGCGTGCGGCACAGATCATTGTGCCGCGCGCTATTAACCCTTCAGACGTGGCGATCAAAGTTGATCACCGCGTCCAAAACAAAAGTAAAAGCTTCCCGGCAGCTCAGTCGGGCTGATCAGGACTATCGCGAAAAATTGGGATGTCCCGATCAGCTAGGACGCGAGCGGAGGTCTCCTTACCTGTCTCCGTCAAGTCAATTCGGCATTTGATTGCTCCAAGCCTGAGCTACAGACTTGAGCAATCGAGCCCCTAGAATGCTCATCCATGCAAAGCTATAGCTTTGCAGGGATCAGGGTAAAAGATCAGTGTGTGCAGTGTTATAGCCCCCTGTGGGATAACAATGATCAGTGTAAAAGATCAGTGTGTGCAGTGTTATAGCCCCCTATGGGATAACAATGATCAGTGTAAAAGATCAGTGTGTGCAGTGTTATAGCCCCCTATGGGAGCTATAACACTGCAAAAAAAAAGTGAAAAAAAAGTTAATAAAGGTCATTTAACCTTTTTTACCGAAATATACACTGCGTAGAAACGGAAGCCCCCAAAATTGACAAAATTGTGTTTTTTCGTTTCGCCGTGGATTTTGTTGGTAAAATGACTAATGTCACTGCAAAGTAAAATTGGTGGCGCAAAAAAATAAGCCATAATATGGAATTTTATGTGCAAAATTTAAAGCGTTATGATTTTTAGGTGATGAGGAACAAATGAAAATGCAAAAACGGAAAAACGCTGAGTCCTTAAAGGAGTAGTCCAGTGGTGATTCAGTGGTGAGCAACTTATCCCCTATCCTAAGGATAGGGGATAAGTTGCAGATCGCGGGGGGTCCGACCCCTGGGGCCCCCCGCGATCTCCTGTACGGAGCCCCGACAGCCCGCTGGAAGGGGCCGTGTCGACCTCCGCACGAGGCGGCGGCCGACACGCCCCCTCAATACAACTCTATGGCAGAGCCGAAGCGCTGCCTTCGGCAATCTCCGGCTCTGCCATAGAGATGTATTGAGGGGGCGTGTCGGCCGCCGCCTCGTGCGTGGGTCAACACCCGCTATCTCAGCGGAGAGCCGGGGCCCCGTACAGAGAGATCGCAGGGGGCCCCAGCGGTCGGACCCCCCGCGATCTCAAACTTATCCCCTATCCTTAGGATAGGGGATAAGTTTTTCACCACTGGACTACCCCTTTAAATCCTTAAAAGGTTAAAGCCAATTTGTAATACCACAAAAGTAAAGGTGTGGCACTGTTTTTGGAAGAAATGTTTTCTGTACCCTATTACCCCTCACCCCCCCCCCCATACCTTTGTCTTAAAGGGGTACTCCTGTGGAAAACTTTTTTTTTTAAATCAACTGGTGCCAGAAAGTTAAACAGATTTGTAAATCATATGGATAATAGGATGTGTAGTTCACTTAAAGATAAAGATAAGGAGAGTGTTCGAGGTTAAAGGTGATGCCTTCACCCAATCAGGCCTAGTCAAAAAATGGGAAAATATATGTATATACCAGTCCTCAAGAACACTAGGGATGTGTAGAATAAAGAGGAAAGAAAATAGTGGATCTAATAAGGATTTATTAATATATGTATATATGTAAGTAAATGCAAATAAATCACCAATCACTCTGCAGGGCCCTTGCAGGAATGAATTGGTAAATAATCAATATATAAATAAAAATGCTAATGAAAATGCAGATAAAAATGCAGATAAAAATAATATAGCAGAAATGCACCAATGTCCACTACGGTGGTTAGCAACGTGTCTCTTTTGGTTAGTAGTCACTCTTGATGTAGCTATTTCGGCAGACCGCGATGTCCTGTAGGTGATAAAAGCTGTTTGTATTGCCGGTCTGGATCGTAGCCTAGGTGAGTGGTTCTCCGGTAGGCTGTAAGTATCCTGGGCTGGCACGGGGAGGCGTCCGGCCTAGGGAGAACATGTCCAGGAACTCTGCCGTCCAGGGCTGTGAATGGAGATCTGGGAGCAGCTGCGTGTCTGAATGATGCGCTAGCTGCGCGCGTGTTGCAGTGGTCCCAGTTCTGTGAGCATCCAGCAGTAACCTTACCTTACTGTCACTGAAGAAAAGGCCCGCAGGCCTTGAAACGCGTCTGACTTGCAAAAGCACCTTATACCACTTCTAAAGAGACTATATCCACACATTTTGGCTAGCAACTGCTGGATGATCACAGAACTGGGACCACTGCAACACGCGCGCAGCTAGCGCATCATTCAGACACGCAGCTGCTCCCAGATCTCCATTCACAGCCCCGGACGGCAGAGTTCCTGGACACGTTCTCCCTAGGCCGGACGCCTCCCCGTGCCAGCCCAGGATACTTACAGCCTACCGGAGAACCACTCACCTAGGCTACGATCCAGACCGGCAATACAAACAGCTTTTATCACCTACAGGACATCGCGGTCTGCCGAAATCGCTACCTGTGAACATCATTGCTTGCCGGGATCGCTAACAGCCGAGAAGAAGGGTGAGTGGTGCTGTGCACCGATACTCTACAAACTACTGCCATAATTGCTACAACTGCTGCTATTATCGCCACTATTGCTATATTTGGCTACAGTATCATAGGAGTTGATTACTGAACTGTGACTCTTTTAATTGGATATCCTTGGACTTAACTGTGACCAAGAGTGACTACTAACCAAAAGAGACACGTTGCTAACCACCGTAGTGGACATTGGTGCATTTCTGCTATATTATTTTTATCTGCATTTTTATCTGCATTTTCATTAGCATTTTTATTTATATATTGATTATTTACCAATTCATTCCTGCAAGGGCCCTGCAGAGTGATTGGTGATTTATTTGCATTTACTTACATATATACATATATTAATAAATCCTTATTAGATCCACTATTTTCTTTTCTCTTTATTCTACACATCCCTAGATTTGTAAATCACTTCTATTAAAAAATCTTAATCCTTCCAGTACTTTTTAGGGGCTGTATACTAAAGAGAAATCCAAAAAAGAAATGCATTTCCTCTGATGTCATGACCACAGTGCTCTCTGCTGACCTCTGCTGTTCATTTTAGGAACTGTCCAGAACAGGAGAAAATCCCCATAGCAAACATATGCTGCTCTGAACAGTTCCTAAAATGGACAGCAGAGGTCAGCAGAGAGCACTGTGGTCATGACATCAGAGGATTTTTTTGGATTTTCTTTTTTGGATTTCTCTTTAGTATACAGCCCCTAAAAAGTACTGGAAGGATTAAGATTTTTTAAAAGAAGTGATTTACAAATCTGTTTAACTTTCTGGCACCAGTTGATTTAAAAAAAAAAAAAGTTTCCACGGGAGTACCCCTTTAATACCCAAGCATTTTGCTTTTCATCTTTCCATATTCGCCTTCCAAATAATGTAATTTTATGCTTTTTTTATTTATTCAATACTAAAGCCTTGTGAGGGATTGTTCTCTTGCATGAAAAGTTGAACTTTTACCTGCCACCATTTTGGGGTTCATATATACTGTTTCTTATTGTTTAATTTGTGTTAAAGGGGTTATCCAGGAAAAAACTTTTTTTTAATATATCAACTGGCTCCAGAAAGTTAAACAGATTTGTAAATGACTTCTATTAAAAAATCTTAATCCTTTCAGTACTTATGAGCTTCTGAAGTTAAGGTTGTTCTTTTCTGTCTAAATCCTCTCTGATGACACCTGTCTCGGGAAACGCCCAGTTTAGAAGCAAATCCCCATAGCAAACCTCTTCTAAACTGGGTGTTTCCTGAGACAGGTGTCATCAGAGAGCACTTGAAAGGATTAAGATTTTTTAATAGAAGTAATTTACAAATCTGTTTAACTTTCTGGAGCCAGTTGATATATATAAAAAAGTTTTTTCCTGGAATACCCCTTTAAGTCTTTATGTTGTGAAAATAGAAAAAATGAGATTTTGTCATTCCTTATATGAGTTTTACATTTACACCCTTCACTGTACAGTAAATACAGTGCCTTGCAAAAGTATTCACCCCGCTTGATGTTTTTCGTATTTTGGTGCCTCACAACCTGGAATTAACATGGATTGTTTGAGGATTTTGATCATTTAATTTACAGAACATACCCACAACTTTGAAGATGTTCTTTTTTTTTAATTATTTATTGTGAAGCAAACAACAAATAGGACAAAACAACAGAAAAAGTCAATGTGCATAACTATTCACCCCCTAAAGTCGATACTTTGTAGAGCCGCCTATTACGGCAATCACAGCTCCAAGTCGCTTTGGATAAGTGTCTATGAGCTGCCACATCTTACCACTGGGATTTTTGCCCATTCCTCATTACAAAACGGCTCCAGCTCCTTCACGTTGGATGGAATCTTTAAGTCTGACCACAGATTTTTGATTGGATTGATATCTGGGCTTTGACTAGGCCATTCCGACACATTGACGTTTCCCCTTAAAGGGGGTACTCTGCTGCTCCGAATGTTCCGAACTCTTAGAGCCGGCGCCGGGAGCTAGTGACGTCATACCCCTGCCCCCTCAAAGCAAGTCTATTGGAGGGGGCGTGACAGCCATCACGCCCCCTCCCATAGACTTGCATTGAGGGGGCGGGGTGTGACATCATGAGGGGGTGGGGCTATGACGTCACGAGCTCCCGGCGCCGGCTCTAAACATTCAGAACATTTTGTTCCAAACGCCGAGCAGCGGAGTACCCGTTTAAACCACTCTCGTGCTTCTTAAGCAGCGTGTTTTGGGTCATTGTCCTGCTGGAAGGTGAACCTCCGTCCTAGCCTCAAATCATGCACAGAGTGCTACGGGTTTTGCTCAAGAATATCCCTGTATTTAGCACCATCCATCTTTCCCTCAACTCTGACCAGTTTCCCAGTCCCCACAGCATGGGGCGACCACCATGTTTCACTGTGGGGATGGTGTTCTTTGGGTGATGTGTTGGGTTTGCGCCAGACATAGCGTTTTCTTTGATGGCCAAAAAGTTCAATTTTAGTCTCATCAGACCAGAGCACCTTCCTCCATACATTTTGGGAGTCTCCCACATGTCTTTTCGCAAACTCACAACGTGCCTTTTTGTTTTCAGCTGAAAGAAATGGCTTTCTTCTGGCCACTCTGCCATAAAGCCCAACTCTATGGAGCATACGGCTTATTGTCGTCCCATGTACAGATCATCCAGTCTTTG
Source organism: Hyla sarda (assembly GCF_029499605.1). Classification (NCBI taxonomy): domain Eukaryota; kingdom Metazoa; phylum Chordata; class Amphibia; order Anura; family Hylidae; genus Hyla; species Hyla sarda. The sequence continues at coordinate 172,661,705 of NC_079197.1, read as the reverse complement.
CTGTGGACTCTGCAGCTCCTCAGGAGTTACCTTAGGTCTCTGTGCTGCCACTGATTAATGCCCTCCTCGCCCGCTCCGTGTGTTTTGGTGGGCGCCGTCTCTTGGCAGGTTTGCTGTTGTGCCATGTTCTTTCCATTTGGTTACGATAGATTTGATGGTGCTCCTGGGGATCATCAAAGATTTGGATATTTTTTTTATACCCTAAACCTGACTTGTACTTCCCAACAACATTGTCTCTTACTTGTTTGGAGAGCTCCTTGGTCTTCATGGCAGTGTTTGGTTACTGATGCCTCTTGCTTAGGTGTTGCATCCTCTGAGGTGTGTATATGTAATGACAGATCATGTGACACTTAGATTGCACACAGGTGGACATCATTTCACTAATTATGGGACTTCTGGAGGTAATTGGTTGCACCAGAGATTCTTATGGGCTTCCTAACAAAGGGGGTGAATAGATACGCACATGACAATTTTCTATTTCCTATTTCTAAATAATAGTTTTATTTATATGTATTTTTCTCATTTCACTTCACCAACTTAGACTATTGTGTTCTGATCCATCACATTAAATTCAGATTAACAAAACATTGAACTTAAGGCTGTAATGTACCAAAATACAAAAAAAGTCAGGGGGGGGGGGGGGGGTTGAATACTTTTGCAAGGCACTGTATAAAAATTTTTTGTAAGATATTTCAAAACCTGTGCAGAGAAAAGGTTGACCAGTTGTCCATAGCAACCAATCAGATCGCTTTTTTCATTTTTAAAAAAGACCACGGAAAAATGAATCGATCTGACAGGTTGCTATGGGCAATCGCCCCCCCCCCCTCCCCCCCCTTTCCATTATACAAAAAAAGTGCAAAAAAAAGATAAACATACCGTATTTTTCGCCCTATAGGACGCACCGGTGTATAAGATGCACCCAATTTATAGGTGCAAAATCTAAAAAAATAAAGATTCTGAACCCAATAGTTGTCTTCAACCTGCGGACCTACAGATGTTGCAAAACTACAACTCCCAGCATGCCCGGACAGCCGTTGGCTGTCCGGGCATGCTGGGAGTTTTAGTTTTGCAACATCTGGAGGTCGGCAGATTGAAGACCACTGCATAGGAGGTAATGCTCACGTGTCCCCGCCGCTCCGGACCCGTCACCGCTGCCCTGGATGTCGCTCCATCGCTGTCGCCGTGTCCCCGTCGCTCCGGAACGTCTCCGCTGCCGGCCAGGTATCCTCGCTCTCCGTCGCCGCCATCACGTCATTACGCACACCGACGCACGTACGCGACGACGTGATGACGAGGAAGGAGAGCGCCGGCCATACAGGGGATCCCGTCACGGAGCAGACACCGAGGAGGCAGGTAAGGTCCCTCCCGGTGTCCTGTAAGCACTAACCCGGCTATTCAGTCGGGCTGTTCGGGACCGCCGTGGTGAAATCGCGGCGGTCCCGAACAGCCAGGTTAGTGTCACTTTCCCTTCAGACGCGGTGGTCAGCTTTGATCGCCACGTCTGAAGGGTTAATACAGGGCATCACCGCGATTGGTGATGTCCTGTATTAGCCACCGGTCCCGGCCGTTGATGGCCGCAGGGACCGCCGTGATAGGTGTGTATTCGCAGTATAAGACACACCGACTTTCCCCCCCCCAGTTTTGGGGAAGAAAAAGTGCGTCTTATACGGTGAAAAATACGGTATGTGGCAAAAAAAATTTAATGAAAAGTGATCAAAAATTCTGTGGTCATACAGCCCTGTGCACAGAAAATAGGGGTCAGAATACAGAGGTGTTTTTTTTTTAACCCCTTAAGGACCGAGCCCATATTGGCCTTTAAGGGGTACTCCGCTCTTAAACATCTTATCCCCTATCCAACGTCTGATAGATGTCTGATCTTGGCTGCGGCACCCCAGACATCCAGTGCACCGGGCGGAGGCTCGTGACGTCACTCCTCGCCTTCTAAAACTCATAACTCTCTTATATTTCCCATATTAGGCCTTGTTTTTTGCATCACCAATTATACTTTGTAATGACATCACTCATTTTACCATAAAATGTACGCTGCAACCCAAAAATATTATTTATGTGGGGAAATTAGCAATTTAGCAAATTTTGGAAGGTTTTGTTTTCACGCTGTACAATTTACGGTAAAAATGACGTGTTTTCTTTATTTTGTGGGTCAATACGATTAAAATGATACCCATAATTATATGTTTTTTTTTTTTTTTTTTATAATTGTACCGCTTTAACAAAATCTCAAACTATTTTAATAAAATTAGTATGTTTGAAATTTCACTATTTTGACCACCTATAACGTTCTAATTTTTATGTATACGGGGCGGTATGAGGGCTAATTTTTTCGCCATGATGTGTAGTTTTTTTTAGGTACCACATTTTCTTATATTTTACTTTTTAATCACTTTTTATAAATTTTTTTGGGAAGAAAATTTGACAAAAAAAGCAGCAATTTTGGTCTTTTTTTTTTTTTTGCGTTTACGCTGTTTACCATACGGGATAATTAAGATTATATTTTGATAGCTTGGACATTTAGGCACGCAGCAATACCAAACATGTTTATTAATTGTTTTATTTTACACTTTTTGGGGTACATTTTCATTGGGGGAGGGGATTTTTCACATTTTTTTAAAACATTTTTTATGTCCCCATAGGGGACTATTTATAGCAATCATTTGATTGCTAATACTGTTCAGTGCTATGCATAGGGCATAGCATTGATCAGTGTTATCGGCGATCTTCTGCTCTGGTCTGCTCGATCTCAGACCAAAGCAGAAGACCCCTGGAGACGGCCGGAGGCAGGTGATGGGACCTCCGGCTACCATGCTGGTTGATCGAATCCCAACGGCAGTGCTGCGGGCGATCCGATCATCCATTTTAAGTGCCGCACTGCCGCAGATGCCGTGATCTGTTTTGATCACGGCATCTGAGGGGTTAATGGCGGACATCAGGGCGATCGCTGACAGCAGCCGGGACCTGCCGTGCATGAGGTGAGCATCGGTCCGGTGCTAGTGGTCATGTACATGACGTAAATGTATGTCATGGTGCACCAAGTACCACCGCCCCATGACCTACATTTAAGTCCGATGTTGTTAAAGGGGTACTCCGGTGAAAACCTTTTTTCTTTTAAATCAACTGGTGGCAGAAAGTTAAACATATTTGTAAATTACTTCTATTAAAAAATCTTAATCCTTCCAGTACTTATTAGCTGCTGAATGCTACAGAGGAAATTCCTTTCTTTTTGGAACACTGATGACATCACGAGCACAGTGCTCTCTGCTGACATCTCTGTCCATTTTAGCAACCATGCATAGCAGATGTATGCTAAGGGCAGCGTGGTGGCTCAGTGGTTAGCACTGCTGCCTTGCAGTGCTGGGGACTTGGGATCAAATCCTACTAAGGACAACATTAAATAAAGTGTTATTATTATTATTCTAATAACATCAGCAGAGAGAACTGTTGTGCTCGTGATTCCAAAAAGAAAAGAATTTCCTCTGTAGTATTCAGCAGCTAATAAGTACAGGAAGGATTAAGACTTTTTTATAGAAGTAATATATAAATATGTTTAACTTTCTTCCACCAGTTGATTTAAAAGAAAAAAGGTTTTCACCGGAGTACCCCTTTAAGGTTAAAAGCAGTAAAATAATAAAAAAGTGTGTAAACATGGGTAGCATTTTAATCATATTGACCCACAGAATAACCTTCGAAGGATGCAGGGCGTATATGTTAGCCCTACGTCCGCTCCTGTTCTATGACACGTGCCCAGGAGATGAGCGTGCGTCATATCGGGATGGTCCCAACGGCTACCGATCTGGGTGACGCCAGCATTAACTCTTTAGATGGGGCTTTAGATTTAATACCGGCTGAGAGGATGGCGGTAGGGCCCTTACCTGCCTTCATGCCATCAGATCAGCGCTCCAGGAAGCCATGACAGCCATTGATTTTGTAGTGAAATGACTGATGTCATATAAAAAAGATAATGTAAAAAAAAACAAAAAAAAAAAAAAAAAACAGCAAAAATAATAAGAAAATAATAAAAAATATATAATGGTTAATTTCCCTACATTATGCAATACTTTCCCACAAGGATCCTACGTGGACTCTGAGCCGACACTTTCTGTTGGATAAAATTATAAATCTGTAAATCCGATGGTTTTGTAAACTTAACCGAGGACACGCCCCCTTTTCTCAAACCCTAATGCAAACTGTAGGGTCTTTGGGTTTGATTCTGATTTTCTGGCCCATGTGAGGCAAAATTTTGGTGCAAAGGAGAAAGAAAAAAGAATGCTGGAGTACCCCTTTAACCTCTTAAGGACCAATGACGTTGTGGAACGTCATGGCACCCTGGGCTTTAAGGACCAATGACGTTCCACAACGTCATGGCGTTTTCCGGTCTCTGTCGCTCGCCGGGCAGAGATCGGAACCGGGTGCCTGCTGAAATCCTTCAGCCAGGACCATGCTAAAGAATAGGAGCGAGGTGGCAAGCCTGCCACCTCCTCCGATCCCCTGCGATCTGACGGTTAGTTAACCGACCAATCGCAGGAGGGGGGGCGGTTACTTCCTCCCGTCCTGCCCGGCCCCTTGAAGTCCGGAGAGGACGGGAGGAAGACCGGAGGACGCGGCGGGGGACGGGGGAGTGCTGGGGACCGGCCCCGGTACTTACCTCGTCCCTGAACACCCGGATCCCGGCGGCGGAGACGGCGGCGGCGGAGACGGCGGCGGCGGCGACAGGTGAGTAGATCTTCAGCTGCGGTCGGGCCCTTTACAGCAATGCACGTTGCCGTAAAGCGACATGCATTGCTGTAATGGGACCCTGTAAACTACAACTCCCAGCATGCCCAGACAGCCCTTGGTGTCTGGGCATGCTGAGAGTTGTAGTTCTGTAACATCTGGCCCTTCAGATGTTGCAAAACTACAACTCCCAGCATGCCTGGACAGTTTTGGCATACTGGGAGTTGTAGTTTTGCAACATCTGGAAGGGCACAGATTGGGAACCACTGTATTAGTGGTCTGCAAACTGTAGTCCTCCAGGTGTTGCAAAACTACAACTCCAAGCATGCTGGGAGTTGTAGTTCGACAACATCTGGCTTTAAAGATGTTGCCGAACTACTACTCCCAGCATGCCTGAGAATGCTGATAGTTGTGGTTTTACAACAACAGGAGGCACACTGGTTGGGAAACATTGTCTGTTTCCTAACTCAGTGTTTCCCAACCCGTGTGCCTCCAGCTGTTGCAAAACTATAACTACCAGCATGCACTGATAGACTGTGCATGCTGGGAATTGTAGTTTTGCAACAACTGGAGGTCCCCCCCCCCTGTGAATGTACAGGGTACACTCACATGGGCAGGGGCTTACAGTGAGTATCAGGCTGCAAGTTTGCGATGCAGCAAATTCTGCGCGGCAGCTCAAACTCGCTGTAACCCCCGCCCGTGCGACTGTACCCTAAAAACACTACAGTACACTACACGAACACAAAATAAAATAAAAAGTAAAAAAACACTACATATACACATACCCCTACACAGCCCCCCTCCCTTCCCCAATAAAAATGAAATCGTCTGGTACGCCACTGTTTCCAAAATGGAGCCTCCAGCTGTTGCAAAACAACAACTCCCAGTATTGCCGGACAGCCGTTGACTGTCCAGGCATGCTGGGAGTTTTGCAACAGCTGGAGGCACCCTGTTAGGGGTATTCTACGCCAGTGATTCCCAATGTCCACCCCTATGCAAATCCCTAATTCAGGCCTCAAATGCGCATGGCGCTCTCTCACTTTGGAGCCCTGTCGTATTTCAAGGCAACAGTTTAGGGCCACATATGGGGTATCGCCGTACTCGGGAGAAATTGCCTAACAAATTTTGGGGGGCTTTTTCTCCTTTCACCCCTTATGAAAAGGTGAAGTTGGGGGTCTACACCAGCATGTTTGTGTAAAAAAAAAAAATTTTACACTAACATGCTGGTGTTGCCCTATACTTTTCATTTTGACAAGAGGTAAAAGGGAAAAAAGACCCCCAAAATTTGTAATGCAATTTCCCCTGACTACGGAGATACCCCATATGTGGGCGCAAAGTGCTCTGGGGGCGCACAACAAGGCCCAGAAGGGAGAGTGCACCATGTACATTTGAGGTGATTTGCACAGGGGTGGCTGATTGTTACAGCGGTTTTGACAAACGCAAAAAAAAAAAAAAAACACATGTGACCCCATTTCGGAAACTACACCCCTCACGGAATGTAATGAGGGGTGCAGTGAGAATTTACACCCCACTGGTGTCTGACAGATCTTTGGAACAGTGGGCTGTGCAAATTAAAAATTTTGTACAGCCCACTGTTCCAAAGATCTGACAGACACCAGTGGGGGGTAAATGCTCACTGTACCCCTTGTTACGTTCCTCAAGGGGTCTAGTTTCCAAAATGGTATGCTATGTGGGTATTTTTTGCTGTCCTGGCACCATAGGGGCTTCCTAAATGCGACATGCCCCCCGAGCAAAATTTGCTCTCAAAAAGCCAAATATGACTCCTTCTCTTCTGAGCATTGTAGTTCGCCCGTAGTGCACTTCAGGTTAACTTATGGGGTATCTCCATACTCAGAAGAGATGGGGTTACAAATTTTGGGGGGTATTTTCTGCTATTAACCCTTGCATACATGTGAAATTTGGGGGGAAACACACATTTTAGTGAAATTTTTTAAACATTTCTTTACATATGCAAAAGTCGTGAAACACCTGTGGGGTATTAAGGCTCACTTTATTCCTTGTTACGTTCCTCAAGGGGTCTAATTTCCAAAATGGTATGCCATGTGGGTATTTTTTCCTGTTCTGGCACCATAGGGGCTTCCTAAATGCAACATGCCCCCCAAAAACCATTTGTGAAAAACGTACTCTCCAAAATCCCCTCGTCGCTCCTTCGCTTCTGAGCCCTCTACTGCGCCCGCCGAACACTTTACATAGACATATGAGGTATGTGCTTACTCGAGAGAAATTGGGCTACAAATATAAGTATACATTTTCTCCTTTTACCCCTTGTTAAAATTCAAAAATTGGGTCTACAAAAACATGCGAGTGTAAAAAATGAAGATTGTGAATTTTCTCCTTCACTTTGCTGCTATTCCTGTGAAACACCTAAAGGGTTAAAACGCTGACTGAATGTCATTTTGAATACTTTGGGGGGTGCAGTTTTTTATAATGGGGTCATTTATGGGGTATTTCTAAGATGAAGACCCTTCAAATCCACTTCAAACCTGAACTGGTCCCTGAAAAATTGTGATATTGGAAATTTTGTGAAAAATTGGAAAATTGCTGCTGAACTTTGAAGCCCTCTGGTGTCTTCCAAAAGTAAAACCTCGTAAATTTTATGATGCAAATATAAAGTAGACATATTGTATTTGTGAATAAAAAAAAATATATATATATATGGAATATCCATTTTCCTTACAAGCAGAGAGCTTCAAAGTTAGAAAAATGCTAAATTTTCAATTTTTTCATCAAATTTTGGAATTTTTCACTAAGAAACGATGCAAGTATCGACAAAATGTTACCAATAACATAAAGTAGAATATGTCACGAAAAAAACAATCTTGGAATCAGAATGATAGGTAAAAGCGTCTTAGAGTTATTAATGCTTAAAGTGACAGTGGTCAGATGTTCAAAAAACGCCCTGGTCCTAAGGTGTAAAATGGCCTGGTCCTTAAGGGGTTAAAGGTTCCGAATGATGGAGCCAGCGCCGGGAGCTCGTGATGTCATAGCCCCGCCCCCTCATGACGTCACACCCCACCCCCTCATGACGTCACACCCCACCCCCTCAATGCAAGTCTATGGGAGGGGGCGTGACTGCCGTCACGCCCCCTCCCATAGACTTGCATTGAGGGGGCAGGGCTATGATGTCACGAGCTCCCGGCTCCATCGTTCGCAACAGTTTGTTCCAAACGCTGAGCAGCGGAGTACCCCGTTGTCTTTGGGATCTGATATGGTACCTGTGAGATGAGCGTACTCTCTGGCAGCTGGGTCCCCGGATGCCTCTGCAGGATTCTCACCAATGGACGATCCAAACGTTCTCGTACAGTGAGGTCAAGGCTGGAGACCGGGCCCTGTTACCATGGACACAGAAGTATCAATGAACCCGCAGTCTCATTGTTAGCATGCCCACTATTTCCATAAATCCCCATTAGATATAAGGAAGGGTACTGTGGTATAGCGGGGTGTGATGAGGGCAGATGTTGTTACCCTAGGGGCAGATAGCATTAACCTTTTGTATTCGTGACGCCAGGGCGTGGATTAGCTTAAAACCACCCGAAGGTATACCACTGGATCCTGGGCTAGGCACGGGGACAATAATAACTCTGACGCTAAGTTACGGACAACGGTAGCTTTACTGAGGGTAGACAGATGGTAAAGTCTATACAGTTCAGCCAGGGCCCAAGGAGGTGACCAGTGACTCAGACACCCTAAAGGGGTTATCCAGGAAAAAACTTTTTATATATATATATATATATATATCTCAACTGGCTCCAGAAAGTTAAACAGATTTGTAAATTACTTCTATTAAAATATCTTAATCCTTTCAGTACTTATGAGCTTCTGAAGTTGAGTTGTTCTTTTCTGTCTAAGTGCTCTCCGATGACACGTGTCTCGGGAAACGCCCAGTTTAGAAGCAAATCCCCATAGCAAACCTCTTCTACTCTGTGCAGTTCCCGAGACAAGCAGAGATGTCAGCAGAGAGCACTGTTGCCAGACAGAAAAGAACAACTCAACTTCAGCAGCTGATAATTATTGAAAGGATTACGATTTTTTAATAGAAGTAATTTACAAATCTGTTTAACTTTCTGGAGCCAGTTGATATATAAAAATGTTTTTTTTTTTTCCTGGAATACCCCTTTAAGGGCTTGCTGGGACTTGTAGTAGGACTGGACAATTGAATGCAGACCACGCTGACTTGACAGATGACAGGGACTGATTTGACTCATAAAGCTGTGACTTTAGCTTTGGCTGCATTCACACCACGTTTTTGCTATATACAGTTCCCGTATACAGTTTCAAGTTAAAAACCGTACGGAACCGTATAGAAAACCGTAGGCATTGACTTAACATTGTAAACCGTATGTCAGGCGCATCATCCGGTTTAGTCCGTTTTGCATCCTATACGGTTTTGTACTTTTTTTTTACCTGTACCCAAAACCGTAGTCAACCTTGTTTTTTGGTCTGGGTGAAAAACTGTATTAAACTGTATACGTTTAAAAAAAAAAAAAATATTTTAACATGGGAGTCAATGGGAACCGTACAGACCCGTATGTGCGTACGGTTCCATCCGGTTTGCACCAGACGGTTTTTGACTTTGCACATTTTTTTTTCTGGGAATTTCAATCAAACAAGTGAAACTTTATTCAAAATGGAGAGAAAAGTTAAAAATGTAAGTTTTATTCTTAAAAAATAGATGCAACCGGACATCACTTTTCAAACTGTATACGCGTTGGAATTTGTACACACGTTTTGATACAGTTTAGTCCGGTTTTGAGGAATCCGTTTTTCATCAAAAACCTGATACGGGAACTGTATTGCAAAAACGTGGTGTGAATGCAGCCTAACTTGAAATGATGGGGACTGCAGGACTGGACTTTGAGGTCTCCAACACTCTGGACACACACACTAGACAAGACTGCACTGGACCTCAGCAGAAGAGAGAGAGCGAAGCTCCAAGAGAGAGAAGCTCCACCCAGGGCTTATATGGGGGAGACTAGCAGGGAGCCCATAGGTCACTCTTATGGTCACCTGATCACTGGTACCTCCTGGGTAACAATCACATGACATAACTCTTAAAGATACAACACATTTTATAATACAATACACTGCAGAACATATGTACAGGGGGGAAAGAGGTACATGGGGCCTCGGGGACACTGAAGGGAGGCTGCCTGACAGGACAGCAAGGGTACTGGGCAACATCTCCCTTACTGGGCCACCACAGTACCATGTACTGTTATACAAGTAACCACCAAGCAATCTATTTGCAGACATCTTTTCCCCAACATACAGCCATTTGTTGACATTGTGATCTTCCTCCCACCAGCCGTGCTGGGACAATGGGGTCGGGACACTAACCATCTGTATCTGGTGACCGGCCTCCGTCTCATCGTGAATTCTCTGCTGCCTTTGGGTCATGTTCTTCACGTCTCCAGACGTCAATGTTAAATCCTCCTGAAACGCAAAGTCAAGTCAGAGAATTTGTAATGACCGGGGTGTGAAGATCGATTGACCTACAATGCAAAATAGGGTCTCCAAGTATGAAGCCCGGGACAGAGGTGACAAAACGTCCTCCCCCCCTTATAGTCTTTACATGAACTCTATAACACATTTTCGTATAGAAGGTTTTAGTGATTCCTGTAATGTTCCTGGTGGTCTATAATATGTTTTAGCCTATATCTACATATTTATGTATAAACTTTAGGTTAAATGTATGGTGTAATTAACCCCATAAGGACTCAGGGTTTTTCCGTTTTTGCACTTTCGTTTTTTCCTCCTTACCTTTTAAAAATCATAACCCTTTCAATTTTCCACCTAAAAATCCATATTATGGCTTATTTTTTGCGTCACCAATTCTACTTTCCAGTGACATTAGTCATTTTACCCAAAAATTCACGGCAAAACAGAAAAAATCGAAGAAAAAAGCCATTTTGTAACTTTTGGGGCTTCCGTTTCTACGCAGTGCATATTTCTGTAAAAATGACACCTTATCATTATTCTGTAGGTCCATACGATTAAAATGATACCCTACTTATATAGGTGATTTTGTCGGACTTCTGGAAAAAATCATAACTACATGCAGGAAAATGTATACGTTTAAAATTGTCATCTTCTGACCCCTATAACTTTTTATTTTTCCACGTACAGGGTGGTATGAGGACTCATTTTTTGCGCCGTGTTCTGAAGTTTTTAACGGTACGATTTTTGTTTTGATCAGACTTTTTGATAACTTTTTATTCATTTTTTAATGTTATAAAAAGTGACCAAAATACGCTTTTTTGGACTGCACACACTACACACACTGATCATTGTTATCCCATAGGGACCTATAACACTGCACACACTGATCTCTTATGCTGATCACTGGCGTGTATTAACACGCCTGTGATCATTGTTATCGGCGCTTGGCTGCTCCTGCCTGGATCTCAGGCACGGAGCAGTCATTCGTCGATCGGACACCGAAGAGGCAGGTAAGGGCCCTCCCGGTGTCCTGTAAGCTGTTCGGGATGCCGCGATTTCACCGCGGCGGTCCCGAACAGCCCGACTGACTAGCCAGGATACTTTCACTTTCGCTTTAGAAGCGGCGGTCAGCTTTGACCGCCGCTTCTAAAGGGTTAATACCGCACATTGTCGAGATCGGCGATGTGTGGTATTAGCCACGGGTCCCGGCCGTTGATGAGCGCCGGGACCGACGCGATGTGGCGGGAGCCGGCGCAGGACGTAGATATATGTCCTGCATCATTAAGGGGTTAAAGGGGTACCTTTCATTAAAAAAAAACTTTTGATATTTTATAGATTAATGTATGCAGAATAACTTTCCAATTGCATGTTATTAAAAAATATGCTTCTTTCTATTTAATTTTCCACTTTGAAAAAAATTACCACTAGAGGTCTCCCTACCAGTCCTGGCTGCAAGCCTTTTTTTTTTTTTTTTTCTTTTTATAGATTTCAGACTCATGCTGGAGTCCTAAATCTCAGACTGCAGCCGGGACACAGACAAGCTCAGCACTGCTCCTTGGCAGATTTAGGACTGAAATCTATTTTTTAAAAAAAGGGCTTGCGGCCAGGACTGGTATGGAGACCCCTAGTGGTAATTTTTTCAAAGTGCAAAAATTAAAGAGAAAAAAACCATATTTTTTTTAATAACATGCTATTGGAAAGTTATTCTGCATACATTAATCTATATAATATCAAAAGTTTTTTTTTTTTTTATGAAAGGGGTATTCCAGGAAAAATCTTTTTTATATATATCAACTGGCTCCAAAAAGTTAAATAGATTTGTAAATTACTTCTATTAAAAAATCTTAATCCTTTCAGTACTTATGAGCTTCTTAAGTTAAGGTTGTTCTTTTCTGTCTAAGTCCTCTCTGATGACACCTGTCTTGGGAACCGCCCAGTTTAGAAGAGGTTTGCTATGGGGATTTGTTTCTAAACTGGGCGTTTCCCGAGACATCAAAGAGGATTTACACAGAAAAGAACAACCTTAACTTCAGAAGCTCATAAGTACTGAAAGGATTAAGATTTTTTAATAGAAGTAATTTACAAATCTGTTTAACTTTCTGGAGCCAGTTGATATATATATATATATATAAAAAAGTATTTTTTCTGGAATACCCCTTTAAGCCATGGAGGAGAGAACTTTTTTTGGGACTGCTTATAAACCAATTTGAATTGTTTTTATTTACTGACACTGATAAAGATGCATTTGGATTATACTGTGGTGTTCTGTGTAGGTCTGCAGAACAATTTAAAGGGGTACTCCGGCGCTAAGACATCTTATCCCCTATCCCAAGGATAGGGGATAAGATGCCTGATTGCGGGGGTCCCGGCGGGACCCCCGCGAGCAGGCATCTTATCCCCTATTCTTTGGATAGGGGATAAGATGTCTTAGCGCCGGAGTACCCCTTTAACTGGTGAATATAAGCCCTATAACAAGTGTTGAGAGTCAGCAGTAAGCACAAAATAGAAGTATAATCTCCATATATAGGGATCTGTCTGCACACATTTATGGACAGTATTTGTTAATCTCCCGACCCATAATGTACCCAGATGTGGCCGCTCTCCTCCGCCTTCTTGTACAGCGCCTGGGTAACGCTCTCCTTCAGTTCTCGACGATCCCCTGGTTTCTGCCAGTTAGGAGGTTGGGTGTTTCTGAAATTTTTGCACGTGACAAGAGCGCTGCCGATGGCCATCTGACAGTCTTACAAGTCAATTAAGTGGGAAAAAACGTTAAAACTAAGAGAATTTAAGAAACCTAAATTTTATCAATGACTAGCTGAGTACGCAGTGCAACAATGACTCTCTCGTCCTCATATCCCATACTTATACCCGTCCTCATATCCCGTCCTCATATCCCGTTCTCATATCCAGTTCTCATATCCCGACCTCATATCCCGTCCTCATATCCCGTCCTCATATCCAGTGTTCATATCTCATCCGCATATCCAGTTCTCATATCCCATCCTCATATCCAGTTCTCATATCCCATCCTCATATCCCGACTCTATATCCCATCCTCATATCCAGTTCTCATATCCCATCCTCATATCCCGTCCTCATATCCCGTCCTCATATCCCATCCTCATATCCAGTTCTCCTATCCCGGCCTCATATCTGACCTCATATCCCGTCCTCATATCCGATCCTCACATCCAGTTCTCATATCCCATCCTCATTTCTCATCCTCATATCCTGACCTCATATTCCAACCATATATCTTGACCTCATATCCCGACCTCATATCCCAATTTCATATCCCATGCTCATATCCCAACCTCATATTCTGTCCTCATATCCTGATCTCATATCCCAACCTCATATCTCAACCTCAAATCCCGTCCTTATATCCTGACCTCAAATCCCGTCCTCCTATCCCGACCTCATATCCCATCTCTATATTCTGACCTCATATCCTGTCCTCATATCCTGTCCTCATATCCCAATTTCATATCCCGTCCTCATATCCTGACCTCATGTCCTGTCCTCATATCCTGACCTCATATTCAGGACTCATATCCCGACCTCATATCCCAACCTCATATCCCGTCCTCATATCCCGTCCTCATATCCCGACCTTATATCCCACCCTCATATCCCGACTCTATATCCCGTCCTCAGATCCCATCCTCAGATCCCGTCCTCAGATCCCGTCCTCATATCCCGACCTCATATCCCATCCTCATATCCCGACCTCATATCCCGACTCTATATCCCGTCCTCATATCCCGACTCTATATCCCGTCCTCATACCCCGTCCTCATATCCCGTCCTCATATCCCAACCTCATATCCCGACCTCATATCCCGACCTCATATCCCGACCTCATATCCCGTCCTCATATTCAGGACTCATATCCTGACCTGATATCCCGACCTCATATCCCAACCTCCTATCCCGTCCTCATATCTCGTCCTCATATCCCGACCTCATATCCCATCCTCATATCCCGACTCTATATCCCGTCCTCATATCCCATCCTCATATCCCGTCCTCATATCCTGACCTCATATCCCATCCTCATATCCCGACCTCATATCCCGACTCTATATCCCGTCCTCATATCCTGACTCTATATCCCGTCCTCATATCCCGTCCTCATATGCCGACCTCATATCCCGACCTCATATCCCGACCTCATATCCCGACCTCATATCCCGTCCTCATATCCCGTCCTCATATCCCGACCTCATATCCCGACCTCATATCCCGTCCTCATATCCCGACTGTATATCCCGTCCTCATATCCCGTCCTCATATCCCGACTCTATATCCCGACTCTATATCTCGTCCTCATATCTCGTCCTCATATCCCGTCCTCATATCCAGTCCTCATATTTTGACTTTATATCCCGACCTTCTATCCCGAGACTACTTGATGTGATCCCTGGTACCTGTGTTTTCAGGACCCAGAAACTTGATGCCACCAACTTGGTCTTGCGGAATCTGTTGTGATCGGCCGTTCTCACTGATGATGTCCAAGACTCGTCCCTTTTCTTTACAAAACTCCAAGAGCTTCTGACGGTGAGAATAGAGAACCTGCGAGACCACAGGAAAATGGAGTCAGATGGAGATATACAGCAAAGAGGATGAGGAGTATACAGTATACAGCATTTCATGTACTCCCGATATCTAACTCAGAAGGTCTATACCACCTAACCACCAAGAACCAGGAATTAGTCAGTGACCATATATTACAGTGGTCTCCAAACGGTGGACATCCAGCTGTTACAAAACTACAACTCCCACCATGCCCGGACAGCCAACGGCTGTCCGGGCATGTTGGGAGTTGTAGTTTTGCAACAGCTGGTAGTCCACAGTTTGGAGACCCAGTATTTATCATAACCAAGAGGGAAGACCAAGTTAATTCTTAAAGGGGTACTCCGGTGGAAAAACTTTTTTTTTTTTTCTTCTTTTAATCAACTGGTGCCAGAAAGTTAAACAGATTTGTAAATTACTTCTATTACAAAATCTTAATCCTTCCAGTACTTATTAGCTGCTGAATACTACAGAGGAAATTCTTTTCTTTTTGGAACACAGAGCTCTCGGCTGACATCACGACCACAGTGCTCTCTGCTGACATCTCTGTCCATTTTAGGAACTGTCCAGTGCAGCATATGTTTTCTATGGGGATTGTCTCCTACTCTGGACAGTTCTTAAAATAGACAGAGATGTCAGCAGAGAGCACTGGGGTCATGATGTCAGCAGAGAGCTCTGTGTTCCAAAAAAGAAAATAATTTCCTCTGTAGTATTCAGCAGCTAATAAGTACTGGAAGGATTAAGATTTTTAATAGAAGTAATTTACAAACCTGTTTAAAAAAAATAATAATAAAAAAAAGTTTTCCACCGGCGTACCCCTTTAAATATCCTGTATATAGTGACCTGGAGCTCTCTGGAGATTTCCTGTAGCTGATTCTCTGAATGTCTCTTCAGGTCATGGAGTCCTTTCTTCTCTTCTTGTAAAAGATGATCAACTTTATCCGGATACTGGAAATAAAGAAGCGTTAGTAAGTGATGGACTACAACAAAATGGCTGCCACATTTTGACCTGTTTTATGTATTAATATATATATATATATATATATATATATATATATATATATATATATCTATATATATATATATAATGGTATCATGCACCACAAGGACATACATTAGGTCCACCTGTTCTATTGCTTGTTAACACAAATAGCTAACCAGCCAATCTCACGGCAGCAACACAATACAATTAGGCATGTAGATCTGGTCAAGACAACTTGCTGAAGTTTAAACTGAGCATCAGAATGAGTTGATACAAGTGACTATGAACGTGGCATGGTTGTTGGTGCCAGATGGGGCGGTCTGAAGATTTGTGGGATTTTCACCTACAACCATCCCCAGGGTTTACAGAGAATGGTCCGAAAAAGAGGAACTATCCGATGAGCAGCAGTAGTGGAGAGGAAAATGCCTTGCTGAAGTCAGAGGAGAATGGGCGGACTGTTTAGAGATGACAGAAAGGCAACAGATATTCACATAACCACTGGTTACAACCAAGGTCTGCAGAATATAATCTCTAAATGCAGACTGTTGAGACCCAATTAGCTCCTAGCAGGCTATAACTACCCCTCCCCCTTATTACAATAATTAATTAAATAATAACTGACACAACAACAATTTAACTTTTCCGTGGGTGGGAATCGGCCACAGCTTTATTTATAAAATTACTTTTATAAATAACAATTTAACTGTAACAAAGACACCGATTGGCTTCTTACCAACCCGAGAGGTGCTGCCACACTGTCCTGTGTGGAGGTCTACCCCGGGTTGACCCCGCTTTCACCGTCTTCTTACCACCACGGAGGAGACCAGTTAGCCCTACACTGGGCTCCGACCCCCACCCAAGAGAAACTGGATAGCCAACACCTGGGGCCACCTCAGCCCCCCGGCACACCCAAAACATTTCCTCTCCAGGAAATCCGCCCAACACATTTCCTATCCAGGAAATCCGCTCAACACATTTCCTCTCCAGGAAATCCGAGGTACCTGCCACCAGGACCATTTTTTTAAATTTTTTTATTTTTTTTTTAAATTTTTTATTTATTTTTTTTAATTTTAAATAACCCGTGTGAACTTCTCTCTCAGACTCGCCCATACACCGAAGAGTGCTGCAGCACTCGCACCACCTTGCGGAAAGCCGCTCTTAAAACAAAAACACACATGGGAAAGATCAAACTGGGCGAAAATAGCAACATAACATGCAGAACGCCCGCGCCCCACGTGCAGCGCTACCCTCTCCGGAAACCCCATCCACCTCCGCCGGCCCCGATACAAAAAGAGAGCAAATCCCGAACTCACAAAACAGTCATGCACGGACCCTCATGGAGCACGAGCTGCGTCTCCCGGATCGCCTAAACAGTCTCGGACCGACGGGCCTTTTTATTTTTTATATTTTTTATTTTCTTTTTTAAACTTTTTCCATGAAACGCAAAAAATAGGCACCCAAAAAACACGGACACCCAAGTCCCATGGAAGAAGACGAGGAGAAAGAAAAAGTGCCCCATCCACATAGCCCTGAAAAAAGCTAGCGCAAAATCTCGGATCAGAAAAATTACGCAAAACGACAACCAAAAACCCGACCCGCAGCCGCCACCAAGCGACCCAAAAATGATAGGAAAAAACCGGTCGCCGACAGCAAGGCCACCCACTCGTGGGCCCAGCCCCTATGTATACACCACCCGCAAAGCAGAAAGAAAATCACCCCCTGCCATGTGCAGTGCGCCAACCGCACCCCACTGGATCGCAGCACAGCGGGAAAGCCAACCAACTTTTTTTTTTTTTTTTTATAGGTGATTCACATTAACAGGTGAAGATCCCAGCATCACATACTCAGAATGTTATTTGGATACACTGAGAACACTGCCCAAATCTCGAAACTCCTAGGAGAGGTGACACAGCAGATAACTTCCGTTATCACATCCTATTAAAACGAAACAGTAAAGCAAACATCAGAGCCTTATAAGGTTACATCAAGGGGCATTCCAGGTATGGAAACCAATATTTTAATTTTTTTATTTTTTTAAGTTTTTATCCGCCGTCCACAGACCCTCTGGAACCTCCGGGACCCTCCTCGACTGTAGACATCCCAGCCTCCACACCAACACTAACCACTCGCAAGCGCCGTACCGTGAGTGCGACCAAACCGCAGGAGCCACCAAAGCGGACCAAGAATTACACCACTCTCCCCAAGGACCCACGGGCCGGCCGCACAAGCAACCCTCCGGAACTACAGCCAGAGAAAACGGGACAAAACGTCAACACCCAATACCGACCACAGGGAGCGTAGCCCTGAAAGAAATCGTAACTCCAAACAGCGAAGCACTAGATGCAACAGGCAGAGCACAGGAAGAAAACACGCCCCCTGATCACTCAAATCACACACCAGAAAAGAAGAAAAGCATCACAAAAGTAGCGCGCAACCAAGCACAGGGGCCATGCCAACCCACACAGTAACGTTACAAGTCTAAAACATGAGCTGCCGAAGCAAGCACCCAAAGTCCCACAACCAACACCAAGGGAAAAGCTCAAACAAAACCCCAAGCATGGCAGAAACCCACCGCAGCACCACTGGAAAACCAAACACCACAACAACCGACCCAACCAGCCACAACAGAGAACAGAGCGAGCTCCCCGTGCGCTGCAATGGGGAACTGAAAGCAGGCCAGTCCACTGCCCAACTCCTGAAAAAACCCCAACCAACCGAAATGTCAGCCCATAGCGTACCAGGGGCACATATGCGGGGGCACAAATACCAGACACCCTCGGTGGCCAGAGACAACCTGCAGGAAAAAACTCCGCCCAGAACCATAATCCATGCGGAACACACAGTAAACCAGCAAGGACCGGAACAGGGGCACCTAGCGAGCCCCGAGGAAACCAAAACAGAGAAAACGCAAACACTCCCCGTACACAGGAAAACTGCAGACCAACGCCACACGGCATGCGGAAGACTACAACAAACCACACCCCAACAAGCGTAGAGCACAGGAGAAACCCCCACTGGAAAAACCACCACAAACAGAAGAACCCACAAGGAAAGACAAACTGAAACCCAAGCAAAACCTATCCACCGCCACATCAGCTAAAGCACCCAGCACGACATACAGGAGTCCCATACCTACCAGAGATCGGGAGCAAAACAGGAGAAAACATCAGACAATACACTAGGACAAACAGAGCAGCGGAGAGGGACTACAACTAGTGACGGAGAGAAACACCAAACCAAGGGGGGAGAAAACCAAAAGAAACAAAACCGTAACTGGGTGCCACCGATTCAGGATAAGGAACAAGCCTCAGGAGCTAAGTCCACAAAACCCGGTCATCCAGAGCGTAAGGCCAAAAGACCACTCACCTAAGTGAGCACCGCAGAAAATGATACCACACCAAAGCACCCCGTCAAGAAGAGACGTACCCAACTCACAACCAGAGACCAACATAGACATACACCTATATCCGAGACCCAAACCCACCAAACACACAGGAACAAAAGGCGGATACTACCCTGAACAGCCATAAGCACACTAACCGGGGAAGGAGAGGGCACCAACCCAACCTAGCCAGCTGAAGACAACTGGCCTGCCAAAGCCCCAAGAGCAGGCACGAAAATAGAGCCACCACTGCCCCCCGCAACAGAACGCTCACTAAGTCCAGAAGATGGAGAAGGCACAAAAGATGGAGGAACCACTTCACCACCGCAGGCGTGGGACAAGGCACGCTGGAGACCACCTGGTTGCGGGTACTCTGCCGCCGCCCGGAATGGCGCCGGGAAACCAGCAGCAGAGGAGAGGTGATGGAGGGTTTGGGGTGCAGTGGCTGCAAGAACCATGCGCCGTGATCTGAAGTTTACAGCGGTACCATTGTCGTGTCAATTAGAGTTGTGATTATTTATTCATTTTTTTTTATTTATTTATTTATTTATTTTTTACGTATAAAAAGCGACCAAAATACGCTATATGGGACTGTAGAATATATATATGTAATTATTAATTTGCGCTTACACCGCAAACCGTGCAATCAAATGAGGATATATAACTTGATAGTTCGGACATTGACGCACGTGGCCTTTGATACCCCATGCGTATGTGCATTGAAATCTACATAGTTTGTACTTTTTCATATCATTGTTATTTATTATTTATAATTTTTTATTTATCTATTTATATATTTATTTATTCATTTATTTATTTATATTTTTTTTTGTTAATTCATTTATTTATTCATGAATTGTTATTTATTTATTTATTTATTTTTTTGGCGCGTACGCCATTGAAGGAGTACTGCAATCGAAGATATATTTAAATAGTACGGACATGTACGCAAGCAGCGATACTGTATAGGTGCATATGCTTGATGTAATACAGATATTTATATTTTATTTAATTATTTTATTTTATTTATTCAGTTATTTAGTAATTTATTTATTTATTTATTTATTATTATTATTATTATTATTATTTGATTGATTATTATTGATCTTCATAATTTTTTTTATTTTTTTTATTTATTTATTTTTATTTTTCTTTTTTTGTGTGTGTGTGTGCAATGCTATAGCTCCCATAGGGAGCCACAACACTGCACACACAGTACCTAACACAGATCACTTGCCATGTATTAACATGGCAATGATCTGGGTCATCGGTGATTGATTGCTCAAGCCTGAATTTCAGGCTTGGAGCAATCAATCCACGAGCGGACGCGCAGGAGGCAGGTAAGTGACCCTCCTGCTGCGTTCCAGCTGATCGGGACATCGCGATTAATCGCGATGGTCCCGATCAGCCCGACTGAGCAGCCGGGACGCCCGTACATACATTCAGATGCGGCGATCAACTTTGATCGCCGCATCCAAAAAGGTAATGCCGGACATCTGCCCGATCGCCGATGTCCGGCATTAGCATGGGTCCTGGTTGCTAATAGCAACCGGGACCCCGCGGCTATGATGCGCGCTCAACTTGTGAGCGCGCAGCATAGCTAGGGACACGCAAATGGACGTTAATAAACGTCCATTTGCGCAAGCCCGCAAAAAACAGCAGCAGCCACCCAGGGGGCCGCCACCGCAGCGGAGGGGACAGTAACAGGGGAAAGAGGCAAAGCGCGCTCAAAAGGAGCACGCATGAGAAAGGGGCTCGGGCCAGGTAAGAGGATTGAAGGAACGGGCAGAGAAAAGGATGAAAGGAAGGGGCAGGAGATTAAAGGAACGGGCAGGAGATTAACGGAACGGGCAGGAGATTAACGGAATGGGCAGGAGATGAAAGGAACGGGACAGGGAAGGGGATTAAAGGAACGGGCAGGACAGGGGGAAGGAGAGCGGGACTGTGAGAGGTCCGCCAGCCTCCCGAACCCAACGCCAGGGTGCAACAGGAGGGGAGGCCAGCTCAGCCACAAACGAGCATGCCAGCCCTCACCCTCCTGCTCCATCCGGGCCATAATATAAGGGGCAGATACATACCAACCGGCAGACAAAACTCCGGGTCCTGGGCAGATTGAGGGGGGAAGGGAGGCACCCGAGCTATAAATACCCAGGGGAGGGCCTCTGAAAGCCCGGGAAACTATTAAACCCCTGATTGGTGCACTCCTTCCCCCCTACCCATGGGACATACCACTGTAGCCACTGGCAAGTTTTACAGGCGGGGGGAGGGGGCTAAAAAACCTTGCCTGTACATTTCTTAACCCCTTAACTGTTCACCAGTCAGGGGGCAAGCTAGTTATGCACAGCTTGCTCCTCCACAACAAGTTCGACCTTGAAGCAGATGGGCTACAGCAGCGAAAGACCACAACGGGGGCCACTCCCAGGGCCGGCTCTGTCTATAAGAAAAGTAGGCAGCCGCCTAGACTGCCTTTTTGATGGGGGGGGGGGGGCGCTGCTCTGCCTGCCGCATGAGGAGGAGGTTTGTTACAGTGTGTCACCCCAGTAGTTAGGTGGGGCATGTCAAAGGGTGGAGTCAAGGGGGCGGCAAAATTGGCTTTTGCCCAGGGCGGAAAAAATCCTTGTATCGGGCCTGGCCACTCCTGTCAGCTGAGAACAGGAAACTAAGGCTCCAATTCACACAGGTCACCAAGACTGGAGAATGGAAGATGGGAGAACGTTGTCTGAGGAGTCTCCCTCCAGCTGTGACATCAGGTGACAGGGTCAGAATGTGGTGTAAACCATATGAAAGCCATGGATCCATCCTGCCTTGTATCAGCGGGTCAGGCTGGTGGTGGTGTAATGGTGGGGAGGGGGAGGGGGGGGGACACTTTCTTGCCACACTTTGGGCCCCTTGGTACCAACTGAGCCTTCTATAAACACCACAGCCTCCCTGAGTATTGTTACTGACCATGTCCATCCCTAAATTACCACAGTGGACCCATCTTCTAATACACAGATAGAGCTGGAGGGGAGGTGTATGACTACTATATATCCTGATCCCATAGAGATAGCAGCAGTATACAGATAGAGCTGGAGGGGAGGTGTATGACTACTATATATCCTTATCCCATAGAGATAGCAGCAGCAGTATACAGATAGAGCTGGAGGGGAGGTGTATAATACTATATATCCTGATCCCATAGCAGCAGTATACGGATAGAGCTGGAGGGGAAGTGTATAACTACTATATATCCTGATCCCATAGAGACATCAGCAGCAGTATACAGATAGAGCTGGAGGGGAGGTGTATAACTACTATATATCCTGATCCTATAGAGACATTAGCAGCAGTATACAGATAGAGCTGGAGGGGAGGTGTATAACTACTATATATCCTGATCCCATAGAGACATCAGCAGCAGTATACAGATAGAGCTGGGAGAGGAGATGTATAACTACTATATATCCTTATCCCATAGAGATAGCAGCAGTATACAGATAGAGATGGAGGGGAGGTGTATAACTACTATATATCCTGATCCCATAGAGATAGCAGCAATATACAGATAGAGCAGGGGGTGAGGGGTATAACTACTATATATCCTGATCCCATAGAGATAGCATCAGTATACAGATAGAGATGGAGGGGAGGTGTATAACTACTATATATCCTGATCCCATAGAGATTGCAGCAATATACAGATAGAGCAGGGGGTGAGGGGTATAACTACTATATATCCTGATCCCATAGAGATAGCAGCAGTATACAGATAGAGCAGGGGGTGAGGGGTATAACTACTATATATCCTGATCCCGTAGAGACAGCAGGAGCAGTATACAGATAGAGGAGTTGTCATCCTGTAGTTCTCAGACAGTCAGAAGCCAGAACTGACACCCTGTTCTGACACATTTAGCACTGTGATTTTCTGTGGGTCAGACTGGTGAACACATGACCCAGTTACTGTAATGAAACGTATAGATGCAGCTGTGCTGGAATAAAATATGGTGCTGTTAGATCAGTGATGGTCAGCGTGCATGATATGGGTAACAGAGTACTTCTATACATGAATGTTGATCTAGTTTATTGGCACTCATCTCGGGGATGGATAATACTCACTCATCAGTGGCGGTACAACTACCTGAACCCCCATAATGCTTTTCATTGAGGGGCAAAGCACTGGTACTCAGGGGTACTCAGCCCCTATACATCTTCTCAGCTGTCCAAAGGATAGGGGATAAGATATCTGATCACGGGGTCCTGCCGCAGGGGACCCCAGCAATCTCCCTGCTGCACTTGGCATTCGTTTAATGCGTCGGGTGCAGCGTCAGAGACTTGTGAAGTCATGGTCACGCCCACTCAATGCACGTCTATGGGAAGGGGCGTGACTACCGCCACGCCCCCTCCCATAGACTTGCATTGAGGGGTCATGACCATGACGTCACGAGCGGGGCACTCCGTGCACCGGATGTCTGGGTTGCTTCAGCCCAGATCGCGGGGGTCCTCAGGGGGAGGACCCCCGCGATCAGACATCTTATCCCCTATCCTTTGAATAGGGGATAAGATGTCTAGGGGCGGAGTACCCCTTGCCCACATGTCATAATATTTTGGCTTGCCCTAGCATTATGTCATCATTAAATGATGGGAAAACACTTTTACCTATTGGTTAGCAGTGGACATGAAATGGCAACCAATACGCAAAAATATTTAGGAACGCCAATCGCAATCTCCCATTAAGGTCTAAAGCAGATTACATTGTTTTGTTGACTTAGCTATAAAACCGTCTTAAATGGACACTGTCATTAAAACGAATTTTTGCTATTGCACTTCTTATGGTAAATAAAAAATCTTTCTAATGTACTAAAAAATGAAGTTTTCTATTTTTTGGGCCACTAGGTGTCTTCCTTCTTGTCCAGAGCACATTCCCCCCCCCCCCCATCTCTTGCACAGACTTTGGACTCCTGCTGGCCTGGCAGAAGTCCAAAATCAGAAAATGCAGTCTGGAGTGCTGAGGGTGTGTGTGTGCAGCCTTAGCCAATCATAGCTCATCTCACACTGAACCGCTCTGGGCTGTGTGTAGCAGAGTGAGGGAGGAAGTTCTCCCCTGTATGGCTTCAGATGATGTCACGCCTGCTGGGGAACGCCCCTTCCCAGTCTGTGAATCTGACTGAGCAGAAAATACAGAGCGATATCAAGGTAGAAAACTAAAAAATAATAAAAATAAAGTCGGGGTGGTTTATCACGATAGGGAAAGTGAACTGGTAGGATTACAACATTTAAAAGGGTATTCAAGTAAAAAACATATTTTTTTTTATATAGAATGGATCCAGAAAGTTAAACATATTTGTAAATTACTTCTATTAAAAAATATTAATCCTTCCAATAGTTATCAGCTGCTGAAGTTGGGTTGTTCTTTTCTGTCTGGAAACAGTGCTCTCTGCTGACATCTCTGCTTGTCTCGGGAACTGCACAGAGTAGAAGAGGTTTGCTATGGGGATTTGCTTCTACTCTGGACAGTTCCCGAAACAGGTGTCATCAGAGAGCACTTAGACAGAAAAGAACAACTCAACTTCAGAAGCTCATAAGTACTGAAAGGATTAAGATTTTTTAATGGAAGTAATTTACAAATCTGTTTAACTTTCTGGAGCCGGTTGATATATAAAAAAAAGTTTTTTTCCTGGATAACCCCTTTAACAAGATCAGGACAGGTACTCTTTAAGGGACAACTGTAGTGGTCAACTTTTATCTCCCCCTGTGCTCGGGCTGCAAAAATATACAAAATAAACTTGAACTCACCTGCCTACGTTCCCCCATTGGACCGGTACCGGGCTCGTAGTCCCGCGCTGATATCCTCTTGTTACTTCCTGGGGACGGGGACGCCACAGTGCCATCGGCGTATCACCGGCCTCAGCAATGTCCCGCCCCGACCTATGATAGGCTGAGCGCACTGTCATGTAAGGAGCTCTGGCTGGCTTCTTACATGACAGTGCTCTCAGCCTATCACCGGCCAGGGCGGGACATCGCTGTGGCCGGTGATACGCCGACGGCACTGTGGTGTCCCCAGGAAGTAACAAGAGGATGTCAGCGCGGGACCGCGAGCCCGGTACCGGTCCAACGGGGGAACGTAGGCAGGTGAGTTCAAGTTTATTTTGTTTATTTTTGCAGCTCGGGCACAGGTGGACATAAAAGTCGACCACTACAGTTGTCCTTTAAATCAATGATCCCTCACCCTTTCGCTCGGGGGTCTTGTGTTACGCAGCTGAGTGGTCTCGTGATTGGTCAGGAGGTCTCTTCTGGTATTAGCATGAGCCCTTTCCAGGACACTCCTCTGTTTCTGCAGTCTGTGGATGTAGTGGTCTGTCTCACACAAGGCTTGTCTCAGAACGGTCATGGAGCTCCGGGTCTCTCTCATGTATCCGCGGGCGTAGGTGTTGCACATGTCGATGATGAGGTCCCGGTTGAAGGGCGGAGGTGTGGGCCGATATCCTCTAATGTTCCTCATCTGGGTGATCTCCTCCTCTGCTCTCATCTTCTCTTGGGCGTTTATGGTGGGAGGAAGACAAGAAAAGGGGCGTAACTTAAGATCCTGCGCCAGCCGGATGGTCTTGTAAGAGGCATCGCGCCAGGTGGCTGATCCCACCGAAGATACTGCCATTGGGTAGTCAGAGGGTCCTGAAATTCCAAAAAACAAAAAAGAGCATGTCACAAAGAAAAGCAGATCTTGTATAAGGTATCCCTTAACATGGGGCCTCATTGCTAAACTTTGGGCCCCACTTCGGAGCAAGAGCCCACCAAATGTACTCTCCTAGTTCATGGCAAGCAATGGAAGAAGGTCAGTGCTTGGTGTCCTTCTACCATGGGCCCCATAGCATTGGCCTATATGGTAGGTGCACCCCATATAACCTAGGTCTCCAAACTGTGGCAAAACTCCAACTCCCAGCATGCCCGGACAGCCGTTGGCTGTCCGGGCATGCTGGGAGTTGGAGTTTTGCAACATCTGAAGGTCCACAGTTCAAAGACTACAAAGTCTACAGAAGACCATATATACAGTACAGACCAAAAGTTTGGACACCTTCTCATTCAGAGTTTTCTTTATTTTCATGACTATTAGAATTGTAGATTCGCACTGAAGGCATCAAAACTACGAATTAACACATGTGGAATTATAGACATAACAAAAAAGTGTGAAACAACTGAAAATATGTCCTATTCTAGGTTCTTCAAAGTAGCCACCTTTTGCTTTGATTACTGCTTTGCACACTCTTGGCATTCTCTTGTTGAGCTTCAAGAGGTAGCCACCTGAAATGGGATTCACTTCACAGGTGTGCTGGTGTGGAGGAGGAGGTGTGATGGTGTGGGGGAGGAGGTGTGATGGTGTGGGGGAGGAGGTGTGATGGTGTGGAGGAGGAGGTGTGATGGTGGGGGGGGGGGGGGCAGATGTGATGGTGTGGGGGGGGGGGGGAGGCTTTGCTGGTGACACTGTTGGGGATTTATTCAAAATTGAAGGCATACTGACCCAGCATGGCTACCACAGCATCTTGCAGCGGCTGCTATTCCATCCGGTTTGCGTTTAGTTGGACCAACAGGACAATGACCCCAAACACACCTCCAGGCTGTGTAAGGGCTATTTGACCTGGCCTCCACAGTCACCGGACCTGAAACCAATGGAGATGGTTTGGGGTGAGCTGGACCGCAGAGTGAAGGCAAAAAGGGCCAACAAGTGCTAAGCATCATGGGAACTCCTTCAAGACTGCTGGAAGACCATTTCAGGTGACTACCTCTTGAAGCTCATCACGAGAATGCCAAGAGTGTGCAAAGCAGTAATCAAAGCAAAAGGAAGAACCTAGAATATGACAGATTTTCACACTTTTTTGTTATGTATATAATTCCACATCTGTTAATTCATAGTTTTGATGCCTTCAGTGTGAATCTACAATTTTCATAGTCATGAAAATAAAGAAAACGCTGAATGAGAAGGTGTGTCCAAACTTTTGGTCTGTACTGTGTGTGTGTGTATATATATATATATATATATATATATATATATATATACACACACACACACACGTATATCACATTGTGCTTCTGCACAGGTATGGTCATAGGTTATCCCCTCCCCCAAGGATCTCGCTACGTGAGTGGTCTCCAACCTTAGACATTTTAAAGATGTTTGGAAACTCCAATTCCCAGCAAGCTCAGGTTGCAGATCGCTTAGATTTGGTGACATCACTAACCACGTGGCTGCATGTAGTCTTCTTGTGAAATCCTGTCTAGACTGGAGCAATTTAATATAAGCCATAGCCAGACGGAGACTGTGCCAGGAACACAATGTAACAGATATTGACACAATGTCACAGAAAGACAGACACAAAGTAACTCAAGCTGCAGCGACAGATGACACCACGAGGGCCAAACCAAAGGGAGAAGGAGCCGCAGTACCCTGGAAAACCCTTCAGGTGTTTAAAGGAAAACTGTCACATGTTTGCTCCCGCACTCACCACAGGTAGATAGTGCGGGAGACGCTGATTCCTATGATCCCTACCTTGGCCGGATCCGTCCAGCCGTTCGTCCGCAATCTTAGTTTTATTTTATCTGGAAATGTGGCTGTAACTGGCACGGGCGGGGCTTCTGTAGCTTAACTTGCACTGACGTCAGTGTTGCCCGTCTACAGCGCCGCCCGCTTATGAATATTCATCCCCCCTCCCTCCAGCTCTCCTTCTCTTCGCCGCTCCTAACTGGTCTTCACTGCGCATGCGCCGCTTCCTGACATGTGCAGTGAAGACCAGTTAGGAGCGGCTGGGAGAGGGAGAGCTGGAGGGAGGGGGAATGAATATTCATAAGCGGGTGGCTCTGCGGACGTCAGTGCAAGTTAAGCTACAGAAACCCCACCCGTGCCAGTTACAGCCACATTTCCAGATATAATAAAACTAAGATTGCAGGCGAACAGCCGGACAGATCCGGCCAAGGTAGGGCTCATAGGAATCAGCGTCTCCCGCACTATCCATCAGTACCTATGGGAGCAAACATGTGACAGTTTTCCTTCAACAGGCCTGTAGGTAGATAGACAGATAGATAAGAGATAAATAGATAGATATGAGATAGATAGATATGAGATCGATAGATAGATATGAGATAGATAGATAGATATGAGATAAATAGATAGATATGAGATAGATAGATATGACAGTGTTAGAGCTGACAGGGACGGGGAATAGAGCCGCGCTCGGCATTCTTGTGACACTGCTAGTGCAGTGTTTACCAACCAGGGTGCCTCCAGCTAATGCAAAACTACAACTCCCAGTCGAAGGCTGTCCGGGCATGCTGGGAGTTGTAGTTTTTCAACAGCTGGAGGCACAATGGTTGGGAAACACTGAGATAAGAGATAGATAATATTTTTATTTATATATCACCAACATATTCCATTGCACTTTACAATTTTGAGGGTACAAATACAGACCAATATCTGAGATTATAATATTATTCACTAAATATCCAGACGAGAGGAGTGAGGGTCCTGATCACAAGAGATTACAGTCTATGAGGAGTGAGGGTCCTGATCACAAGAGATTACAGTCTATGAGGAGTGAGGGTCCTGATCACAAGAGATTACAGTCTATGAGGAGTGAGGGTCCTGATCACAAGAGATTACAGTCTATGAGGAGTGAGGGTCCTGATCACAAGAGATTACAGTCTATGAGGAGTGAGGGTCCTGATCACAAGAGATTACAGTCTATGAGGAGTGAGGATCCTGATCACAAGAGATTACAGTCTATGAGGAGTGAGGGTCCTGATCACAAGATATTACAGTCTATGAGGAGTGAGGGTCCTGATCACAAGAGATTACAGTCTATGAGGAGTGAGGACCCTGATCACAAGAGATTACAGTCTATGAGGAGTGAGGATCCTGATCACAAGAGATTACAGTCTATGAGGAGTGAGGATCCTGATCACAAGAGATTACAGTCTATGAGGAGTGAGGGTCCTGATCACAAGAGCTCACAGTCTATGAGGAGTGAGGGTCCTGATCACAAGAGATTACAGTCTATGAGGAGTGAGGGTCCTGATCACAAGAGATTACAGTCTATGAGGAGTGAGGACCCTGATCACAAGAGATTACAGTCTATGAGGAGTGAGGATCCTGATCACAAGAGATTACAGTCTATGAGGAGTGAGGATCCTGATCACAAGAGATTACAGTCTATGAGGAGTGAGGATCCTGATCACAAGAGATTACAGTCTATGAGGAGTGAGGGTCCTGATCACAAGAGATTACAGTCTATGAGGAGTGAGGATCCCGAACACAAGAGATTACAGTCTATGAGGAGTGAGGACCCTGATCACAAGAGATTACAGTCTATGAGGAGTGAGGACCCTGATCACAAGAGATTACAGTCTATGAGGAGTGAGGACCCTGATCACAAGAGATTACAGTCTATGAGGAGTGAGGGTCCTGATCACATGAGATTACAGTCTATGAGGAGTGAGGGTCCTGATCACATGAGATTACAGTCTATGAGGAGTGAGGGTCATGATCACAAGAGATTACAGTCTATGAGGAGTGAGGGTCCTGATCACAAGAGATTACAGTCTATGAGGAGTGAGGGTCCTGATCACAAGAGATTACAGTCTATGAGGAGTGAGGGTCCTGATCACAAGAGATTACAGTCTATGAGGAGTGAGGATCCTGATCACAAGAGATTACAGTCTATGAGGAGTGAGGGTCCTGATCACAAGAGATTACAGTCTATGAGGAGTGAGGGTCCTGATCACAAGAGATTACAGTCTATGAGGAGTGAGGGTCCTGATTACAAGAGATTACAGTCTATGAGGAGTGAGGGTCCTGATCACAAGAGATTACAGTCTATGAGGAGTGAGGGTCCTGATCACAAGAGCTCACAGTCTATGAGGAGTGAGGGTCCTGATCACGAGAGATTACAGTCTATGAGGAGTGAGGGTCCTGATCACGAGATTACAGTCTATGAGGAGTGAGGGTCCTGATCACATGAGCTTACAGTCTATGAGGAGTGAGGATCCTGATCACAAGAGATTACAGTCTATGAGGAGTGAGGGTCCTGATCACGAGATTACAGTCTATGAGGAGTGAGGGTCCTGATCACAAGAGATTACAGTCTATGAGGAGTGAGGACCCTGATCACAAGAGATTACAGTCTATGAGGAGTGAGGATCCTGATCACAAGAGATTACAGTCTATGAGGAGTGAGGGTCCTGATCACAAGAGATTACAGTCTATGAGGAGTGAGGATCCTGATCACAAGAGATTACAGTCTATGAGGAGTGAGGGTCCTGATCACAAGAGATTACAGTCTATGAGGAGTGAGGGTCCTGATCACGAGATTACAGTCTATGAGGAGTGAGGGTCCTGATCACAAGAGATTACAGTCTATGAGGAGTGAGGGTCCTGATCACAAGAGATTACAGTCTATGAGGAGTGAGGATCCTGATCACAAGAGATTACAGTCTATGAGGAGTGAGGATCCTGATCACAAGAGATTGCAGTCTATGAGGAGTGAGGACCCTGATCACAAGAGTTTACAGTCTATGAGGAGTGAGGATCCTGATCACAAGAGATTACAGTCTATGAGGAGTGAGGGTCCTGATCACAAGAGATTACAGTCTATGAGGAGATAGGGTCCTGATCACAAGAGATTACAGTCTATGATGAGTGAGGACCCTGATCACATGAGATTACAGTCTATGAGGAGTGAGGGTCCTGATCACGAGATTACAGTCTATGAGGAGTGAGGGTCCTGATCACAAGAGATTACAGTCTATGAGGAGTGAGGGTCCTGATCACAAGAGATTACAGTCTATGAGGAGTGAGGATCCTGATCACAAGAGATTACAGTCTATGAGGAGTGAGGGTCCTGATCACAAGAGATTACAGTCTATGAGGAGTGAGAGTCCTGATCACAAGAGATTACATTCTATGAGGAGTGAGGATCCTGATCACAAGAGATTACAGTCTATGAGGAGTGAGGACCCTGATCACAAGAGATTACAGTCTATGAGGAGTGAGGATCCTGATCACAAGAGATTACAGTCTATGAGGAGTGAGGACCCTGATCACAAGAGTTTACAGTCTATGAGGAGTGAGGATCCTGATCACAAGAGATTACAGTCTATGAGGAGTGAGGGTCCTGATCACAAGAGATTACAGTCTATGAGGAGTGAGGATCCTGATCACAAGAGATTACAGTCTATGAGGAGTGAGGGTCCTGATCACAAGAGATTACAGTCTATGAGGAGTGAGGGTCCTGATCACAAGAGATTACAGTCTATGAGGAGTGAGGGTCCTGATCACAAGAGATTACAGTCTATGAGGAGTGAGGATCCTGATCACAAGAGATTACAGTCTATGAGGAGTGAGGACCCTGATCACAAGAGATTACA
This sequence comes from Hyla sarda, assembly GCF_029499605.1. Classification (NCBI taxonomy): domain Eukaryota; kingdom Metazoa; phylum Chordata; class Amphibia; order Anura; family Hylidae; genus Hyla; species Hyla sarda. Next base: position 172,630,191 of record NC_079197.1, on the reverse strand, counting down.
GTCTATGAGGAGTGAGGGTCCTGATCACAAGAGATTACAGTCTATGAGGAGTGAGGACCCTGATCACAAGAGATTACAGTCTATGAGGAGTGAGGATCCTGATCACAAGAGATTACAGTCTATGAGGAGTGAGGATCCTGATCACAAGAGATTACAGTCTATGAGGAGTGAGGGTCCTGATCACAAGAGATTACAGTCTATGAGGAGTGAGGATCCTGATCACAAGAGATTACAGTCTATGAGGAGTGAGGACCCTGATCACGAGAGATTACAGTCTATGAGGAGTGAGGATCCTGATCACAAGAGATTACAGTCTATGAGGAGTGAGGGTCCTGATCACGAGAGATTACAGTCTATGAGGAGTGAGGATCCTGATCACAAGAGATTACAGTCTATGAGGAGTGAGGGTCCTGATCACAAGAGATTACAGTCTATGAGGAGTGAGGGTCCTGATCACAAGAGATTACAGTCTATGAGGAGTGAGGATCCTGATCACAAGAGATTACAGTCTATGAGGAGTGAGGGTCCTGATCACAAGAGATTACAGTCTATGAGGAGTGAGGGTCCTGATCACAAGATATTACAGTCTATGAGGAGTGAGGATCCTGATCACAAGAGATTACAGTCTATGAGGAGTGAGGACCCTGATCACAAGATATTACAGTCTATGAGGAGTGAGGGTCCTGATCACAAGAGATTACAGTCTATGAGGAGTGAGGATCCTGATCACAAGAGATTACAGTCTATGAGGAGTGAGGGTCCGGATCACAAGAGATTACAGTCTATGAGGAGTGAGGATCCTGATCACAAGATATTACAGTCTATGAGGAGTGAGGACCCTGATCACAAGAGATTACAGTCTATGAGGAGTGAGGACCCTGATCACAAGAGATTACAGTCTATGAGGAGTGAGGATCCTGATCACAAGAGATTACAGTCTATGAGGAGTGAGGATCCTGATCACAAGAGATTACAGTCTATGAGGAGTGAGGACCCTGATCACAAGAGATTACAGTCTATGAGGAGTGAGGGTCCTGATCACAAGAGATTACAGTCTATGAGGAGTGAGGGTCCTGATCACAAGAGATTACAGTCTATGAGGAGTGAGGGTCCTGATCACAAGATATTACAGTCTATGAGGAGTGAGGGTCCTGATCACAAGAGATTACAGTCTATGAGGAGTGAGGATCCTGATCACAAGAGATTACAGTCTATGAGGAGTGAGGATCCTGATCACAAGAGATTACAGTCTATGAGGAGTGAGGACCCTGATCACAAGAGATTACAGTCTATGAGGAGTGAGGGTCCTGATCACAAGAGATTACAGTCTATGAGGAGTGAGGGTCCTGATCACAAGAGATTACAGTCTATGAGGAGTGAGGGTCCTGATCACAAGAGATTACAGTCTATGAGGAGTGAGGGTCCTGATCACAAGATATTACAGTCTATGAGGAGTGAGGGTCCTGATCACAAGAGATTACAGTCTATGAGGAGTGAGGATCCTGATCACAAGAGATTACAGTCTATGAGGAGTGAGGATCCTGATCACAAGAGATTACAGTCTATGAGGAGTGAGGGTCCTGATCACAAGAGATTACAGTCTATGAGGAGTGAGGGTCCTGATCACAAGAGATTACAGTCTATGAGGAGTGAGGATCCTGATCACAAGAGCTTACAGTCTATGAGGAGTGAGGGTCCTGATCACAAGATATTACAGTCTATGAGGAGTGAGGATCCTGATCACAAGATATTACAGTCTATGAGGAGTGAGGATCCTGATCACAAGAGATTACAGTCTATGAGGAGTGAGGGTCCGGATCACAAGAGATTACAGTCTATGAGGAGTGAGGACCCTGATCACAAGAGATTACAGTCTATGAGGAGTGAGGGTCCTGATCACAAGAGATTACAGTCTATGAGGAGTGAGGGTCCTGATCACATGAGATTACAGTCTATGAGGAGTGAGGGTCCTGATCACAAGAGATTACAGTCTATGAGGAGTGAGGGTCCTGATCACAAGAGATTACAGTCTATGAGGAGTGAGGACCCTGATCACAGGAGATTACAGTCTATGAGGAGTGAGGGTCCTGATCACAAGAGATTACAGTCTATGGGGAATGAGGGTCCTGATCACAAGAGATTACAGTCTATGAGGAGTGAGGATCCTGATCACAGGAGATTACAGTCTATGAGGAGTGAGGATCCTGATCACAAGAGATTACAGTCTATGAGGAGTGAGGGTCCTGATCACAAGAGATTACAGTCTATGAGGAGTGAGGGTCCTGATCACAAGAGCTTACAGTCTATGAGGAGTGAGGGTCCTGATCACAAGAGATTACAGTCTATGAGGAGTGAGGGTCCTGATCACAAGAGATTACAGTCTATGAATGATACAGATAGATAACTAGACTGATATTGATGAGGACATGGATGATTCTGTGACAATATTCACTATTTATTACCGTCTTCTTACCTATCTGGGAATCCCGTTGTATATCTTGTGCAGACGGCTCTTATCTCCTTGGTCACATTAGTCTGTCTCTTTCTTCTCCTCCCGGTGACGGTCTCGCCCGGCCTGTGTGTGTGTCTCTCAGGATACGGTTACTATGTACAGTGTCTCATATTCTCTCCCTACTGAGATCACTTTAACACAATGTCACAGAATGTCACAGTGTAACAAAGACATCCTAATCCTGCTAAATGGTTCTTCAGAGACCATATAACATTCCCACTGCAAAGCCTTCTAGTGGTGGCCACATATAAGAGGGCAGGAGCTCTGTATGAGGTGTCAGTCCCATGTAACTCATCGAAGTGTGAGGCAGGAGCTCTGTATGAGGTGTCAGTCCCATGTAACTCCTCGAAGTGTGAGGCAGGAGCTCTGTATGAGGTGTCAGTCCCATGTAACTCATCGAAGTGTGAGGCAGGAACTCTGTATGAGGTGTCAGTCCCATGTAACTCATCGAAGTGTGAGGCAGGAACTCTGTATGAGCTGTCAGTCCCATGTAACTCATCGAAGTGTGAGGCAGGAGCTCTGTATGAGGTGTCAGTCCCATGTAACTCATCGAAGTGTGAGGCAGGAGCTCTGTATGAGGTGTCAGTCCCATGTAACTCATCGAAGTGTGAGGCAGGAGCTCTGTATGAGGTGTCAGTCCCATGTAACTCATCGAAGTGTGAGGCAGGAGCTCTGTATGAGGTGTCAGTCCCATGTAACTCATCGAAGTGTGAGGCAGGAGCTCTGTATGAGGTGTCAGTCCCATGTAACTCATCGAAGTGTGAGGCAGGAGCTCTGTATGAGGTGTCAGTCCCATGTAACTCATCGAAGTGTGAGGCAGGAGCTCTGTATGAGGTGTCAGTCCCATGTAACTCATCGAAGTGTGAGGCAGGAGCTCTGTATGAGGTGTCAGTCCCATGTAACTCATCGAAATGTGAGGCAGGAGCTCTGTATGAGGTGTCAGTCCCATGTAACTCATCGAAGTGTGAGGCAGGAGCTCTGTATGAGGTGTCAGTCCCATGTAACTCATCGAAGTGTGAGGCAGGAGCTCTGTATGAGGTGTCAGTCCCATGTAACTCCTCGAAGTGTGAGGCAGGAGCTCTGTATGAGGTGTCAGTCCCATGTAACTCATCGAAGTGTGAGGCAGGAGCTCTGTATGAGGTGTCAGTCCCATGTAACTCATCGAAGTGTGAGGCAGGAGCTCTGTATGAGGTGTCAGTCCCATGTAACTCCTCGAAGTGTGAGGCAGGAGCTCTGTATGAGCTGTCAGTCCCATGTAACTCATCGAAGTGTGAGGCAGGAGCTCTGTATGAGGTGTCAGTCCCATGTAACTCATCGAAGTGTGAGGCAGGAGCTCTGTATGAGGTGTCAGTCCCATGTAACTCATCGAAGTGTGAGGCAGGAGCTCTGTATGAGGTGTCAGTCCCATGTAACTCATCGAAGTGTGAGGCAGGAGCTCTGTATGAGGTGTCAGTCCCATGTAACTCCTCGAAGTGTGAGGCAGGAGCTCTGTATGAGCTGTCAGTCCCATGTAACTCATCGAAGTGTGAGGCAGGAGCTCTGTATGAGGTGTCAGTCCCATGTAACTCATCGAAGTGTGAGGCAGGAGCTCTGTATGAGGTGTCAGTCCCATGTAACTCATCGAAGTGTGAGGCAGGAGCTCTGTATGAGGTGTCAGTCCCATGTAACTCATCGAAGTGTGAGGCAGGAGCTCTGTATGAGGTGTCAGTCCCATGTAACTCATCGAAGTGTGAGGGAGGAGCTCTGTATGAGGTGTCAGTCCCATGTAACTCATCGAAGTGTGAGGCAGGAGCTCTGTATGAGGTGTCAGTCCCATGTAACTCATCGTAGTGTGAGGGAGGAACTCTGTATGAGGTGTCAGTCCCATGTAACTCATCGAAGTGTGAGGCAGGAGCTCTGTATGAGGTGTCAGTCCCATGTAACTCATCGAAGTGTGAGGCAGGAGCTCTGTATGAGGTGTCAGTCCCATGTAACTCATCGAAGTGTGAGGCAGGAGCTCTGTATGAGGTGTCAGTCCCATGTAACTCCTCGAAGTGTGAGGCAGGAGCTCTGTATGAGCTGTCAGTCCCATGTAACTCATCGAAGTGTGAGGCAGGAGCTCTGTATGAGGTGTCAGTCCCATGTAACTCATCGAAGTGTGAGGCAGGAGCTCTGTATGAGGTGTCAGTCCCATGTAACTCATCGAAGTGTGAGGCAGGAGCTCTGTATGAGGTGTCAGTCCCATGTAACTCATCGAAGTGTGAGGCAGGAGCTCTGTATGAGGTGTCAGTCCCATGTAACTCATCGTAGTGTGAGGGAGGAACTCTGTATGAGGTGTCAGTCCCATGTAACTCATCGTAGTGTGAGGGAGGAGCTCTGTATGAGGTGTCAGTCCCATGTAACTCATCGAAGTGTGAGGCAGGAGCTCTGTATGAGGTGTCAGTCCCATGTAACTCATCGTAGTGTGAGGGAGGAGCTCTGTATGAGGTGTCAGTCCCATGTAACTCATCGAAGTGTGAGGCAGGAGCTCTGTATGAGGTGTCAGTCCCATGTAACTCATCGAAGTGTGAAGCAGGAGCTCTGTATGAGGTGTCAGTCCCATGTAACTCATCGTAGTGTGAGGGAGGAACTCTGTATGAGGTGTCAGTCCCATGTAACTCATCGTAGTGTGAGGGAGGAACTCTGTATGAGGTGTCAGTCCCATGTAACTCATCGTAGTGTGAGGCAGGAGCTCTGTATGTGCTGTCAGTCCCATGTAACTCATCGAAGTGTGAGGGAGGAGCTCTGTATGTGCTGTCAGTCCCATGTAACTCATTGTATTTTGAGTTGGTTTTGCCCTTTGCTCAGTAGAAATAGCCTGATTTGCCAGAATTCCCATAAAAGTGTGGTGGCCCAGTATGGGATGGTGTTTCCCGTACCTTCCTGCCCTGTCAGGCAGTGTCCCTCCGTGTCCCCAGAGCCCCCTGCAGTTGCATCACCCATGTATATAAGTTGTATATTTTATTGGTTATAGTAGCTTTAATAAATTTACCATGTGATTGTTACTCAGGAGGTACTAGTGATCAGCTGACCCCAAAGGTGACCTATGGGCTCCCTGCTAGTCTCCCCCATATAAGCCCTGGGTGGGGCTTCTCCCTGGTTCATGAGGTCCAGTCCAGTCAAGTCGTCTTAGTGTTTGAATCCAGAACATTGGAGGCCTCAAGTCAAGTCCTGCAGCCACAAGTCAAGTGCACAGTAAGCTAAAGTCATAGCCCTGTCAGTCAAGTCTTCTGTCTATCCAGCGTGGCCTGCACTTAATTCTCCCATCCACTACAAGTCCCAGCAATCCTGTGAGGTCTCTGTGTCACTGGCCACCTCCTTGGGCCCTGGCTGTACTGCATAGACTGTAACAACTGTCTACCCTCAGTAACGTTACCGTTGTTCCGTAACTTGCCGTTACGAACACAAGGAGTTAATCCCATCTGCCCATAGGGTAGTAACATCTGCCCTGCACAACACACCCCGCTATTACCACAATTTTTCAAATCACAAACAGGATACGGGTGTGCGCCTTATGCCAGAAGTCCTTCACCCTAGTCTGAACTGTGTCCAGTATTGTCTGCAAAAATCGCATGCCGATGCAAATGAAGTTTGCGCCAGAAAGTGTATTGGACTTTGCAAGTGAAAAGTGTTTTACTCGTGACGCTTGTGAAATTGAGGGGGAGGGGAGGGAAAGACTGTTGTTTGCTACAGTGGAGTAGTCCCCAGCGGTGACACCTCTTCAGCACAGCGAGGAGAAACCAAAGAGCCGCCCTGTGTTGCATAGGGGAAGACTTTGCCGACCGGACCAAAACAAGAAGTTCCCTGGGCGCAGCCATATTGGAGGTTCCGGCGGCTACGTCCGGCTCTGCTGTCTTCTATCAAGCACCTGCCGCAGCGCAGACTCTGCAAACACCAACGATTATCAGTATGAAGTCTCCAGTGCCGGTAACTATCAGCCTTAACCCACTAGTGTCCGCAAGTCTGGTCGTAAGGCAAATTGCTACCGGGTGCCTGCAAAATAGAGGGGGAGCATCCATTACAGTACCCCCATTAGACAAGTCTAAGCCGCTGCAGCACTTCAGCAATTATCTTAAAGGGGAAAGCACCTTATTCTTCTTAAAGCGACAGCGCACTCAAAATTCAAAAAGATGTCAGAACCCAGCTCTCCAGATCAACCAGGCGACAGCGCCCCTTCATCTCCAGCAGCAAGGTCATCACCTCCTCGAAAAGCCAGGGTCCTACCCCCCTTGCCTCCAGCACACACCAAGAGACCTGGTGTTTCAACGTCTGCACTGGTATTCATGGGGAATCCTGTCCTCCCTACCTACAATGGAGATCCCTTCACCCTGAGCAATTTCAAAGAGAGAATCCAGAGCTTGTTTGTCTTTTACTCTTTCCCTCCTAACCAACAGGTGCAACTGTTAACAGAACAACTCCAGGGACTGGCACTAGAGGAAGTCCGCACCTGGCCAGCATCTGATAAGGCGACAGCGGAGCAGATCTTTGAAAGACTGTACCAGGTATTTGAGTCACATTCTCCATCGGAGGTACGTCTCCAGCCGTATGAAAGGCGACAAAAGCCAGGTGAAACCTTGAGAGCGTATGCCATAGCCCTACAGAATGCCATAGAGACTGTTCAAAAATTAGATGTACAACCCCCTAGCAGGGCAACAAGGTGTTAATGGACAGATTTATTGATGGGGCCCTCAACAAATGGGACAAAGCCCAGCTGAGAATGTTAGCGGTCCAAAACCCCAACACGTCATTCCCCGCTTTCAAAAGACTGGCTATCCAAGTGATTGAGTCCCGGACTGAGCTAGAGGAAGTTTGTACACCCCTTACACCAGTCCAAGAGCCACTAGGGGCGGTAGCCAGACCTATACCACCAGCCCCCGCCTCCAGTGTCATCCACTTTGCCAGTCACCACAGTCCAAGCAACCTTGTCAGTCACTACAGATTCAGATCTAAAGTGTATTAAATAAGACATTAAACAATTGACCATGGCTATCAAGGAGATCGCCACCTGGCCTGCTCCACTCTCCCGTGAGCAATCTTTGCCTAGAAAATAACCTTCTGCTCCTGTCCCATGAAATACCAGTTACCGTACTCCTTCACCCGCTAGGTATTCTGGGAGTAATAGACGCTTCTGTACTTACTGTAACAAGTCCAGCCACCGGATAATGCCCTGCCGGGGTTTAAACGGAATTCCCACTGGGGTAAAGGACCGGTCAGAACTAAGTTAGAACTCTTGCGTTATGTCGCCTCCTGCCCCTACGTGACAGTCATTGTAGAAGGTGTAAATTTAGAGGCATTAATAGATACAGGGTCACAAGTGTCTACCATACCTAAACGTGTTTTCTATCAGCATTGGGATGCTAGTTTATTGTATGAGCCTGATGATGTTAATTTCCAAGTAGTTGCAGGCAGTGGGCAACCAGTCCGCAGACATGGATACTGGGAGCCAATCATTCAATTGGGTGAACGTGTACTTACCGGACAGGGAGTGATGGTAACTAATGTGACAGATAAGGGGTCTGCTGAGTTCATATTGGGGATGAACATCATGAAAAATGTTTTGCTGATATATTAGATGCCTTGCATGCCTCTCTTCTCCATATGTCCCCTTCAGGCCAGCAGGCTGCACGGCACCACCTTAAAGTCCTACAGGCGGAGCAGAAGTTTGCCAATAAGCAAGGTGAAATCTGCAGAGTACGAGTTCAAGACATCAGGTCGGTGACCTTACAACCCAACATGGAAACTATCATCTGGTGTCGTGCACATCCCAGAGTCAAGAATAGAGATTATCAAGCCCTGCTGGAGCCTCTGCAACTAGAAGACCACACTCTTGTCCGAGCTGCGAAGAGCCTTGTCACTGTTACCAACAGGAGAGTTCCAGTCCGGTTGGTCAACTTGTCTGATGTTGCTACTGTGTTACCTAAATACACCCCAGTAGCCCAGTTGTATCCCATGCATGGAGTCAAAGGACATCTTAACGGAATGTATGGTGGCCCGATAGCGTGCAGCCCAATGCCTTGGTGCCAGTGCCTGAAGGATCCAGTACGAGTCCTCCCGTGCCCTGGTGGGCACAACTCCAAGTTGGAGACGACACTACCCCAAGAGATCAAGTCAAGGGAGTCATCAATGTCGCCAAAAGGTACCATGAAGCTTTTAGCAAACACCCCACAGATTTTGGGCATACGTCCATGATCAAACATGAATCCTCACAGGCAACAGCCCACCTATCAAGGAAAGACACTGCCCGGTCGTGTCAGGCATGTATCAGACTGTCAAGAAGATGCTGGACGACACAAAAGATGCAGATGTCATCATGGAAAGTCAAAGTCCCCGGGCAGCGCCACTTGTCCTGGTCAAGAAAAAAGACGGAACCATCCGCTTCTGTGTCGACTACAGGAAGCTGAACAATGTCACACATAAGGACGCTTATCCTCTGCCAAGGATTGAGGGGTCACTCACAGCTCTCAGGTCTGCTGCTTATTTCCCCACCCTGGACTTAACCAGTGGATATTGGCAAGTGCCCATGGCCCTGGAAGACCTGGAGAAGACCGACTTTGTGACTCTCATGAGACTGTTTGAGTTAAAAAGTATGTCCTGCTATGTTTCAACGCCTGATGGAAAGGTGCCTGGGCCATCGGAAAGTGTCCTATTGTACCTGGATGATGTCATTGTGTGTTCCAAGTCCTACCAGGAGCATCTCAGTCATCTGTCAGACGTCTTCCATGTCCTGATCGAGCATGGGCTGAAGATCAAGCCATCAAAGTGTCACTTACTTAAACCTCAGGTACACTACCTATGTCATGTTGTCAGCGCCGAGGGAGTCCAGCCCAATCTTGAAAAGGTGGAAGTTGTCAAGGACTGGCCTACCCCACGTACGGTAAAAGATGTCAGGAGCTTCCTGTCATATTCCGGCTACTACCGCAGCTTCATTCCCCACCTCGCCCAGATTGCAGAACCCCTCACAGCTCTTGGGTATGGCGAAGGAGAACTACAATGGAAGACACCCTGTTGAATGGGTCAAAGAGCAAGAGACAGCGTTCTGAGCTCTAAAAATGGCTGCTGACAGACCCACCCATCCTGGCGTATCCAGACTACAGTTGGCCGTTCCGGCTGTATACCGATGCCAGTTTCAAAGGTCTGGGAGCCGTCTTGTCCCAAGTCCAGGAAGGGCAGGAGCGAGTTGTTGTCTATGCCAGTCGCAACCTGCCAGGAGCCGAGAAGCACGATGCAAACGACAGCTCATTCAAATTAGAACTTTTCGCTTTGGTATAAGGCATGACTGAAAAGTTCAAAGACTACTTGACTGCCACGCCATTTACAGTCTACACAGATAATACCCTGTTGGCCCACCTGAACACGGCCAAGTTGCGTGCCACCGAACAACGTTGGGCTTCAAAATCAGCCAACTATAGTTTCACCATCAAGTACAGGAGCGGCAAGTTGAATGTCAATGCCGATGCTCTGTCTCGGATGATCCCCAGTGAAGAACCCCCTGTCGAAGACGTGTGGGAAGCAGTGGAGATGCCCTTATTTTATCAACGGTTCGTGAATCAAAATGTTGTGACCACCCTCGGGGACGGCGAACCCAGGTCTGAAAAGGTTCAAGAAGACCTATACACCTGGAAGACTCTTCAAGACGAAAGTCGAGTCATGGGGGATCTGTTGGACTACCTGCTGGTGAAGAAGGTACCAACCTGTCTACGCCGGGCCCAGTGTGACTACGAGCTGAAACGTCTGTGGCAACAGAGGAAGCAACTGTTTGTGCAGAAGGGACTGTCGTGCCAAAATTCTTTGGATCCGGTCTCTGGTGATCGACTTCATCAGATTCTCGTTCCCCGAAGAGACGCGGCGATGGTCCTCAACGCATACCATGATCATTTGGGACACTTTGGAGTCCACAAGACGGAAGCTACAGTCATGAGCAGATTCTACTAGATCGGAATGAGCAACGGCCCCCTTGAGAAAGGTTACGAAACGGCGTTGGGGACGGTGGAGCAGCACACGAATGGGTGAGACATTAGCACTTCAAATCCTTTATATAGAGATTGTTGACAATACTATGCACTTTATTGCTATTATGTATGTCTAGCCAGGCACTTTCTTATTATAGAATGCCATATGCCTCCATGTTAGGTAGCAGTTTGCACTTTATGTTGAGGAGGGGTAGGTAAGGTATTCTCCATGCACAGGAGTGACATTTTACTTAGTTCATTTTGAGATTGTCAGTGCTCCCGAATATCTGTGGTGTGTTATGCTCCCTGTATAGTTGCTCGGCCTATGCTCTGAGGTCCTCCAATTTTTAGTATCCAGTTGGTTTATATTTAATACAATTATAATAAAAGTTACATTTTATTCAAGTGGCATTGTGTAAACTCTTCCTTTTTTTCTTCTTCTGTTGTTATAGATCGGAATGAGGAGCGACATTAAGAAATGTTGCAGTGAATGTGCAGTCTGTAACGTCATCAAAAATGTGCGCAAGGATGCCAAAGCACTCCTCCATCCCATCCAGAGTGAAAGGCCTGACCAGTTGGTCGCACTAGACCATGTCAAGTTGTCTCCTACCTGGTCTGGGTTTACTTATGCTCTCACCATGGTGGGTCACTACTCAAAATGGGTTGTCGTTGTACCCGTTAAAGATCTCACAGCCGAGACAGCGGCCCAGATGCTCTACTCCCATTGGGTGCAAACCCTTGGGTGTCTGGAGTCTGTCCTAACGGACCGTGGAAAGGCCTTCGAGGCCCAACTCTTCCAAGAGCTGTGTCAATTTCATGCCTGCAAGAATCTCCGGACTACTGCTTACCACCCCCAGGGGAATGCGCCCTGTGAACGCATCAATCAAGTCTTTATCCACATGTTGCGAGAAGCCCCTGTATCAAGACAAGAAGAGTGACCCCGACTGTCACCCGAACTTTTGGAGATCCATAACAACACCGTCCATTGTTCTATGGGGTACACCCCTTTCTACTTGATGATGGGGCAACATGGGCAGCTGCCTAAAGACCGGACGTTTGAGCTCCAGGCCCCATTCAATAACTCTCCGCAAGCCTCCCTGGAAAGGGTCTGAGACCTCAGAGAAGAATCCATGAAGCAAAGGAGATAGTCAGCAAAAAGATGGGTGAGGCTCAACAAAGACAGCAACAGGACTACAACCGTCACGCCTCTGCCAACCCACTTCAATTGGATGCTAAAGTGTGGCTGCAAAAGTTTCCAAGAACCCATAAGTTGGAGATGGAGCCATACAAAGTGACGGCCATACCCTATCCAGACTCTGACGTGTACGAAGTACAAAAGCCTGGGTATGAGCTGCAAGTTGTTCATCGCAACCGAATCAATTTGTGTCTAAAAGTAGATGTAACAGTGCTCCCAGCACCATCTCCTCCAGCCGTCAGACCTGCAAAAGAGTACGTCGCAGGTGAGGGGATTCATCCATCTATGGACTTCCCTATGTTTTCCCCAGTGATCTCCAGTCCTGTCACCATTGACTCCAGTCTATACACCAGTTTCCAGAGTGCCAACTCAGTCACCAGTCTCTCCAGCACCACAGTCAGCGATTCCGGATCCGGCCAGTCCTAACCCTGTACCAACTTTAGAATTTGCTGAGAAAGACCCAATCATAGTTTCAACTGCTCCAGAAGATGCAAGTGTTCCGGGCTCTCCTGAAGTGGTGTTGCGCAGGTCCCAAAGGTCCACCCAAGGACAACACCTGGCAAGGTACAAAGATTAACTTGCATACAAATAACAGTTTAGCACCACACATAGTCTAATATAGTCGGTACCCTATCACTAATCTAGTCAGTCAACATGTCTAGAAAGGACTGTAGCTTTCTACATTTTTCAGTCCACCAATGATGAAATGTCTATCATGTAATGTCAGGTATTCCAGATAGCTCACAACACACATGTAGTGGCAGAGGTACTCAAATGTATATAATCAAAACGTCTAGAGTCTATGTATTGTTTTCTGGGGGTAAGTGTGTCAAACCAAGGGACCCCAGTAGCCAAGGCATTGGGTAGATAGCCTCAGGCAGCCCAATCCGTAATGTTTTGCCAACTTGTTCTGTATATAGTTGTTGAAACATGTTGTGCGGGAGATTACAAGGTCAAAGATCTCCACACCGTCTAGAGTACATATGGACTCATTGCTGTTTCCCAGACCTGGAAAGGACATTGAAAACAAAATGCTCAAGGAACTGCCAGTGGCCCCAGTGGGCACTTCGGTCCTCTGCCCTCCAGGACTGGGTGTCGAAGGCGACTTTAAGAGGGGGTTTGTGGTAGCCCAGTACGGGATGGTGTTTCCCCGTACTTTCCTGTCCTGTCAGACAGTGTCCCTCCGTGTCCCCAGAGCCCCCTGCAGTTGTATCCCCCATGTATATAAGTTGTATATTTTATTGTGTATTGTAGCTTTAATAAATTTACCATGTGATTGTTGCCCAGGAGGTACTAGTGACCAGCTGACCCCAAAGGTGACCTATGGGCTCCCTTCTAGTCTCCCTCATATAAGCCCTGGGTGGAGCTAGCCTCTCTCTCTTGTTCCTGAGATCCAGTGCAGTCAAGACGTGTCAGAGTGTGTGTCCAGAGCATTGTAGGCCTCAAGTCAAGTCCTGCAGCCACAAGTCAAGTCCTGCAGCCACAAATCAAGTCCTGCAGCCACAAATTAAGTGCACAGTAAGCTAAAGTCATAGTCCTGTTAGTCAAGTCAAGTCTGTTGTCTATTCAGCGTGGCCTGCACTAAATTCTCCCGTCCACTACAAGTCCCAGCAATCCTGTGCGGTCTCTGTGTCACTGGTCACCTCCTTGGGCCCTGGCTGTACTGCATAGACTGTAACAACTGTCTACCCTCAATAAAGCTACCGTTGTTCCGTAACTTGGCGTCGGTGACTTCATTGCCCCCGTGTCTAGCCCAGGATCTAGCGGGATACCTTCGGGTGGTTAAGGCTAAACCACACCCAGCGTCAGGAACACAAGGGGTTAATACCATCTGCCCAGGGGGTAATAACATCTGCCATGCATCATACACCCCGCCATTACCACAAAAGCCTGTGGGACTACTGGCAAAGCCATATCTTTTTTTTTTTTTTTTTTTTAAGTCTTGGGCTACGAAGTTGCTTGGAGACTTAAACAGATATTTCACTACATTTCCCCACAAATTATATAAGACCACAGACAAGACTCCTACATTAAATCCAGATGACATCTATAAATTAGACCACTTGAATTTAAACACCTGACCAGGCCCCTAAATTGATTCAGACCCTTATCAAGATCCCAAAATTAGTTTCAAACCAAACTTCTCAATTTCAGACCCCAGACTCCTATATTAATTAACTCCCCATACAAAACTCTTAAAAAAATCAGACAAGACCCTGTTAATTAACTGTGCTCCCCCTCTAAATAAACTTGGACCCCTAACTTACCGCCAAATTAAATTTAGGCCCCAGACTATAAGCAGACCCATAAATTAATTTAAACTTCTAAATTAATTTAGACCTCCACAATAGGCCCCAAATAAATTGCAGACCCCATGCCACTTAACAATTCAGACCTCTAAATACATCAAGACCCCTAAGTAAATTCATACCCCTAAATTATTTTAGAATGTAGCCTTCCAAATAAATTTAGACTTTAGATAGATTCACACCTCAGAACAGACTCCTTAATTACCGTATTTTTCGCCATATAAGACGCTCCGGCGTATAAGACGCAACCAATTTTAAAGGATGAAAATCTAGAAAAAAAAGATTCTGGACCAAATACAATGTAAAGTATAGGACAGTGATCTTCAACCTGCGGACCTCCAGATGTTGCAAAACTACAACTCCCAGCATGCCCGGACAGCCGTTGGCTGTCCGGGCATGCCAGGAGTTGTAGTTTTGCAACATCTGGAGGTCCGCAGGTTGAAGACCACTGGTATAGGAGGTTATACTCACGTGTCCCTGCCGCTCCGGACCCATCACCACTGGCCTGGATGTCGCCCTCCATCGCTGTCGCCGCGTCCCCGTGGTGTTCCCTTCGCTCCGGAACATCTCTGCTGCCCGGTATCCTCACTCTCCATCGCCGCCATCACATCGCTACGCACGCCGCTCCTATTGGATGACGGGACGGCGTGCGCGATGACGTGATGACGACTAAGGAGAGCGCTGGCCATGCAGGGGATCCCGGCACAGAGCAGACACCGAGGAGGCAGGTAAGGTCCCTCCCAGTGTCCTGTAAGCTGTTCGGGACGCCGTGGCGGTCCCGAACAGCCCGACTGAGCAGCCGGGTTAGCGTCACTTTCGCTTCAGACACGGCGGTCAGCTTTTATCGCCACGTCTGAAGGGTTAATACAGGGCATCACCGCGATCGGTGATGTCCTGTATTGGCCGCGGGTCCTGGCCGTTGACGGCCGCAGGGACCGCCACGATAGGACACGGTATTAATGTCTATTTGCCGTATAAGACGCACCAACTTCCCCCCCCCCCAGTTTTGGGGAAGAAAAAGTGCATCTTATACGGCGAAAAATACGGTAATTCAAACCACAGATCAGATCCCTTAAATTAGTTCACAACCCAGACCAGACCCCTATATAAAGTGATGCCCCATCCCAAACCCCTCAAAAAATGATACACCGGTCAAACTTTTTAGTCATCCAATATGCCCAAGGTTCCAACATTAAAATAATAAATTTCAACTTACATTCCACCACTCTCCCCGTCCTCTGGCCTTGGTCTTCTTTCGGCTTTTGGGGCCCAACACGTCACACTGCACTCTAATCCTTGGCCGCAGCAATGTTCTGTCTCGGCCAGTGATAGGCTAAACGGCAGTGTCATGTATTGAGCGCAGGCCTGGCCTTCTTCCTGGTGCCCGGGTCCATTACATCACACTGGGGCTCAGCCTATCACCGGCTGAATCAAGACATCACTGTGGCTGGCGATTAGCTGAGTCCAGTGTGATGTGTCGGGCTTCAAACCCAGGCAAAAGACCAGGGCTGGAGGATGGGAGAGCGATCCCAGCGGCATCGGCAGAGCAGCGGAAGGTAAGTTAAAGTTTATTATTTTATTGATAGCAGCCCAAGCATAATGGATGAAACTGGAGTACAGTTTTAACCCCTAAACATAGTCAGACCCCTTAAGTACTTCTGCACCCAGAACAGACCCCTAAATTAAACCTCAGAGCAAACCTAAATTAATCCAGACTAGAGGCCTTAAAGGAAAACTGTCTGCTTTCTCCCCCCGCACTAACCAGCAGTACTGGCTGATAGTGCGGGGGACCCTGATCAGTTTGATGCTTACTGTGCCCGGATCCACACGGCCGTTCTGCTGATATCTTCGTTTTTCCGTATATGCTAATGAAGTGCTAACTGGCACAGGCAGCGTTAACTGGCACTCTGACGTCACCGCCTCTGGCTGCAGCGCCGCCCAGCTCATCAATATTCCTCCCCTCCCTCCGCCTCTCCCTCTCAAGAGGGAGAGGCGGAGGGAGGGGAGGAATATTGATGAGCTGGGCGGCGCTGCGGCCGGCGGCGGTGACATCAGAGTGCCAGTTACCCCGCCTCTGCCAGTTAGCACTTCATTAGCATATAAAGAAAAACGGACCAACGGCCGGGCGGATCCAGTAAGCATCAAACTGATCAGCGTCCCCTGCACGGATCAGCCTGTACCGTTGGTTAGTGAGGGGGGGCAAGCTGACAGTTTTCCTTTAATATGAATTCAGAAGTCAGACTAGACCCCCTAACCTCTAAAACCCCAGATCAAACCACTAATAAATTCAGTCTGCAGACTCCTTAAGTAGCTTCAGATCTCAAACCAGGCCCATAAATAAATTCAGACCCCAAACCGGATCTGTAAATAAATTAAGACCTTAAGCCAGATGCCTAAATAAATTGTAGACCCCAGACTAGACCCCTAAATTCAAACCTCAGTCCAGATTCAGAATCAATTTAGACACCAAACCAGACCTTGACAATAAGCCAGACCTAGACTTGACCTTTTTGATTAACTGAGATCCCAAACCATCTACTAAATGAAATTCAGACCCAAGCCAGATCTCTAAATAAAAAAATTCAGACATTAAATCAGACTCAAACAATTTCAAACTTTCAAATGGAATTAGACACTAAACCCAGGCTCCTTAACAAATTGCAGGCCCAGAACCTTAAGTAAATTCAGGCCCCACACCAGACTCCTAAAAAAATTCAGAAACTTAACCAGACTCTTGAAGGGGTATTTTGGAAAAATTATATATATATATATATATATATATATATATATATATATATATGTATATATATACTGTATTCATATATATATATATATATATATATATATATATATATATATATATATATGATCTCCACTGGCTCCAGAAAGTTAAACAGATTTGTAAATTACTTCTATTAAAAAATCTTAATCCTTCCAATAACTATCAGCTGCTGAAGTTGAGTTGTTCTTTTCTGTCTGGCAACAGTGCTCTCTGCTGACATCTCTGTTTGTCTCGAGAACTGCACAGTGTAGAAGAGGTTTGCTATGGGGATTTGCTTCTACTCTGGACAGTTCCTGAGACAGTTGTCATCAGAGAGCACTGAACAGAAAAGAACAACTCAACTTCAGCAGCTCATAAGTACTAAATGGATTAATATTTTTTAATTGAAGTAATTTACAACTTTCTGGAGCCAGAGGGTATATATAAAAAAAGTTTTTTCCTGGATAACCCCTTTAATAAATTGGGATCCTTAACCGGACCCCTTAATGCATTCACACCCCAGAACAGACCCTTCAATAAATACAAAGCTCCAACACAAATCCCCTAAATCAGTCTGGATCAGATCCCTTAAATTACTTCACAAGCCAGACCCCTAAATAAATTCATACCTCAGACCAAAACCCTAAAAAATCAGACCGCAAGCCCCTAAATAAATTCAGACCTTAAACCAGACCCCTAAATAAATTCAGACCTTAAACCAGACTAGGCCCCTAAAGTCAGACCTCAACCCAGATTTTAACCCTAAACCAGACCCCTACATTAATCCAGACCTGGACTAGACCCTATTGATGAATTTAAATCCCAAATCATCCACTAAATGAAATTCAGATGCCAAAACAGATCCCTAAAAAAGATTCAGATATTAAATCAGACCCATAGACAGATTTAAACTTTTAAATTAATTCAGTCTTTAGACCAGACTCCTACATAAATTGCAGGCCACAGACGTCTAAGTAAATTTTGACCCCACACCAGACCCCTTAAATAAATTCAGACACTGTACCAGATTCCTAAATTAAAGGGGTACTCCACTGGAAAACATTATTATAATTTTTTTTAAATCAACTGATGCCAAAAAGTTAAACACATTTGTAAATTACTTCTATTTAAAAATCTTATTTTTTTTTAATTTTCTTTCTGCCTGACCACAGTGCTCTCTGCTGACACCTCTGTTTATTTTAGGAACTGTGCAGAGTAGGAGCAAATCCCCATAGAAAACCTATCCTGCTCTGGACAGTTCCTGATATGGACAGAGGTGTCAGCAGAGAGCACTGTGGTCAGACAGAAAGGAAATTCAAAAAGAAAAGAACTTCTTGTGTAGTATTTGTGGTAACTGCCTTGGTGTGTTGTGTAGGTGGGGTGTTGCTGTGTTGGTATATGAGGGGTTAATTTAACCCTTGTCACTCGTGACGCCAGGGTGAGAGTTAATACGCTGAGGTAAATCTTCGGCCTATCGCCACCCTTCCCAGAAACGATAGGTGTGTGCATAAATGACTGAATGTGCACAGCAAAGATGAACTTGAACTTGCGTGAAACTTTACTGAGGTATTTGCGGTACATCCAATAACAGCAACAGTCTTATTAACCCCTTAAGGACCAAGGACGTACCGGTACGTCCTTGGTCCTGCTCTCCTGATTTAACGCGGGGTTACACAGTAACCCCGCGTTATATCACGGCGGGCCCGGCGTCATAGTGAAGCCGGGACCCGCCTCTAATAGAGCGCGGCGCCGCTATTAACCCTTTAGCCGGCTAAAAGTGAAAGTGGCCGGCTAGCTCAGTCGGGCTGTTCGGGATAGCCGCGGCTAATCGCGGCATCCCGAACAGCTGACAGGACAGCGGGAGGGCCCCTTCCTGCCTCCTCGCTGTCCGATCGCCGAATGACTGCTCAGTGCCTGAGATCCAGGCGTGAGCAGTCATGCGGCAGAATCGTTGATCACTGGTTTCTTATGAGAAACCAGTGATCAACATAGAAGATCAGTGTGTGCAGTGTTATAGGTCCCTATGGGATAACAATGATCAGTGTGTGCAGTGTTATAGGTCCCTATGGGATAACAAGGATCAGTGTGTGCAGTGTTATAGGTCCCTATGGGATAACAAGGATCAGTGTGTGCAGTGTTATAGGTCCCTATGGGATAACAATGATCAGTGTGTGCAGTGTTATAGGTCCCTATGGGATAACAATGATCAGTGTGTGCAGTGTTATAGGTCCCTATGGGACCTATAACACTGCAAAAAAAAAGTGAAAAAAAAAGTGAAGATAGATCATTTAACTCCTCCCCTATTAAAAGTTTGAATCACCCCCCTTTTCCAATAAAAAAAAACACAGTGTAAATAAAAATAAACATATATGGTATCACCGCATGTGGAAATGTCCGAATTATAAAAATATATCATTAATTAAACCGCTCGGTCAATGGCGTGCACGCAAAAAAATTCCAAAGTCCAAAATAGTGCATTTTTGGTCACTTTTTATATCATTTAACGATCAATAAGTCCTATCAATGCAAAAATGGTACCGTTAAAAACTTCAGATCACGGTGCAAAAAATGAGCCCTCATACCGCCCCATATACGGAAAAATAAAAAAGTTATAGGGGTCAGAAGATGACAATTTTAAACGTATTAATTTTCCTGCATGTAGTTATGATTTTTTCCAGAAGTCCGACAAAATCAAACCTATATAAGTAGGGGATCATTTTAATTGTATTGACCTACAGAATAAATATCAGGTGTCATTTTTACCGAAAAATGTACTACGAAGAAACGGAAGCCCCCAAAAGTTACAAAACAGGTTTTTTTTTTTAATTTTGTCGCACAATGATTTTTTTCCCGTTTCACCGTAGATTTTTGGGCAAAATGATTGATGTCATTACAAAGTAGAATTGGTGGCGCAAAAAATAAGCAATCATATGGATTTTGAGGTGCAAAATTGAAAGAGTTATGATTTTTTAAAGGCAAGGAGCAAAAAACGAAAATGCAAAAACGGAAAAACCCCCGGTCCTTAAGGGGTTAACAAAGTCTCTATTCAGCACGGCAGTGATTGACAGATGCTGAGGACCATTGAGTTATTCAGAAATTATTAGAATTAGAGTTTCTTGCAGAGATCCGTCCGGATTTAGGGGAGTATTTAGGTCCGGTGATCTTGCGGAATTAACAGGGATTGAAGTAACTCACAGTTTTTGAGAGATGGCCGCGGCCGCAGGGCTTGGGCCTAGTCACTGCTGATGACAGCTGCGCAGATCCGTCCTCATCAGCAGCGCAGGAACAAGAGAGAGATTAATGGCCGCCGCTCCCTTATATGGGCAGGGCCGTTTTGGATTGGTCCAATGTCAGCTGTCACTCACCGTTACAATGCATGGTGGGTGATCACCTGACTACCTCCAAAGGTCCTTAACTAGAAAACCATAGAGTTCTGGAACGCATCACGTGACCCGCAGGTCCTGCGACACTAACACAAGGTAAGTATACATTATATACATATTTACACTTAGAATTTGAATAATTTTAACTACTAAAGGGGTGACTAGGGGCTAACTATAGATGAGGACCCCTTCGGTACCTAGGGACTCTGACTTTGGGGACCTCACCACAAGGTAACGGATGCAATCCGGTACCGGGACACCACATATACAGCAGCTGATTTAAATAGAAGTAATTTACAAATCTGTTTAACTTTCTGGCACCAGTTGATTTCAAAGAAAATATTTTTCAGGTGGAATACCCCTTCAATTTGGGTCCCTAACCAGACTCCTAAATACATTCACACCCCAGAACAGACCCCTATATTAGAACAAACCTCAGACAAAACCCCTAAATTGATCTAGATCAGCTCCCTTAAATGACTTCACAAACCAGAACCCTAAATAAATTGATACCCCAGACTGAAACCCTGAGAAAATTCAGACAGCAAACCCCTCAATAAATTCGGACACCTACGTAGCTTCAGACCTTTAATTGGGCCCACAAATTGCAAACCCCAGACCAGACCCCTTAATTCAGACCCCAAACCAAACCCCAACACTGTTCCAGATCTTAGACCAGGCCTCCTAAATGAATTCAGAGCCAAGACCAGACCTCCTTAAATATATAAGATCCCAAAACCAGATCTCGAAATAAACTTTAAACCCAGACCAGATCACTAAATTAATTTCGATCCCAGACTAGATCCCTACATGAGTTCTCACCCCTCAGTAATTCTATTAGATCTTTGATAGCAGTGTGAACAGAGCCCTAGGTAAATGTATGATATTTTAGTTCTACTTTCACACTTCATTCATATTACGTGATTTTCTATTTTGTTTTATGTTGGACTCTGTGGATTTGAATTACAACATAAAGTGATTAAGAGCTGAAAACCTTAAAGATTCTGCTTCGTGTTGTAATAATTAGCAACATTTCACTAAATAGAGGAAAAAGCGGCGTCACCATAGAAGTATCGGCTCGATAAACAGCTCGTTAATTAACTCTCTGCGGGACGTGTTAATTGGGAAACAATTATTGCTGCAAAATCACAATCCTAAATGATATTGAAAGTGCACGACAATTCCCTGGGGGATACAGGGGCAAAGTTAATGTGTTCCTAGTGGAAATCATTACAGACAGTGTGAGATATAGTAATACATGTTAACCGTTTGCCTTGATAATGTTTGTTTTCTGTACAGTGAGGTTACATTTGTGACAATTCTCATCATCATATAACAATGGTGGAGCAATACAGAAGCTTCTGTTGCCCGTCTGGTACATAGAAGTAGTCCCTGTGGCTATTGCAGGAGTCTACTGTATAGCATTGTTTACCTGTCTGCCCCAGTTCTGACACCACCCAAAATTAAAGGAGTACTGCAGCCTTTGACAACTTACCCCCTATCTGCAGGATAGGGCATAAGTGTCTAATCGCCGGGAGCTCGAACGCTGGGACCAGGCCTGCCATCAGGAATTTTGGGGCTCCGTACAGCTGAAGTTCCTGCCTCCACCCCCATAATAAGGGCATGCTGGGAGTTGTAGCTGCAACAGCTATCGGGTGGGTGGCAGAAGTGGGCTGGCGGCTGGGGAGCGGGGTCGTTTGGCTCCCAGGAATGTGAAAGTACGGCACTGTTATTTCATATTTTCACAAGGGGCCCAGGGGACACTGAAGGGAGGCTGCCGGACAGGGCAGCAAGGGTACAGGGTAACACCTCCCGTACTGGGCTACCACAAACTCCCCCTCTTAAATACAGTCATCCTCGACGCCCAGTCCTGGAGGGCGGATGACCGAAGTGGCCACTGGGGACCTAGTGACAGTTCCTGGGGCATTATGCAAAATGTCCTTCACAGGTCTGGTTATGAAAAGCAAAACAGGGCGAGTCCTTGTAGCGCTTGTAAATGTCCTTACAGGCTCCTATATATTAGGGCAATAAACATGTGGGGGTAACGGACCTTGTAACTGCTCTAGTAGCACATTTAAGACACCAATACACATAAGTTGCGGATTGGGCTGCCGGAGGCTATCTGCCCAATGCCCTGGCTGCTGGGGCCCTTCGGTTCTCAACATTTCTCCCCAGAACTCAACATACATTGTTATTCTATACAACATTGTTATTCTGTTACCTTTGCATATTATACTCTGTCTCTATAGGTGCTTTTACCTATATCTCAGGGGAACCCTCTGTCCAGTAGAGTACCCCATACACATGGACAGGAGAGAAAACATTAGACATATATATGCACACATTGAAGACTTGTGGACTTGCACTACGAATGATGTTTCAGTCCTAACTTAGATATTTACATGTGTGTAGACTATTTTGATTATGTATAGACAAACGATGTGTGGTACAACTTTACACATTATATTGTGACCTACTCTTTGTACCTTGCGGGAATTTGTCCTTGTGTCGACTGTTGGGACCTATGCAACACCACTTCGGGGGAATCTGGAACTCTTGCGTCTTCTGGAGCTCTTGGAACCTCTGAAGCTGCAGCTAATTCCTCCTCGACGAACTCAAGAGCGGGTGTCCGCACTGGAGAGGCTGGAGACAGAGTTGGTACTCTAGAGACCGGTGTATGGGCCGAAGCCAATGGTGACAAGACTGGGACTGGTGCAGAGACTAGAGTAGGTTGAACCTGCCCTGGTGCTGGTGAGACACAGAAGACCGCAGGCTGGGTTGGAGAAAACATGGGGAAATCCATGAATGGTTGGATTCCCTTGCCTGGAACGTACTCTCTATCAGGTCTGACAGCTGGAGGAGGTGGTGATGGGAGCACTGGCAGATCTTCTTTTAGACACAACTTGATTTGGTTTCGGTGAACAACTTGCGGCTCGTGCCCAAGCTTTTTGTATTTCGTATACATCCGATTCCGGATAGGGTACGGCCGTCACCGTGTACGGTTCTGTCTCCCAGATAGAGTATAACTTGTGGGTCTGTGGAAACTTCTGCAACCAGACTTCATCGCCCAATTCAAGTGGTTTGGCAGAAACATGACGGTTATCGTCCTCCTGTTGTCTCTATTGGACCTCACCCATCTTCTTGCTGACAATTTCTTTATCCTCTGAGGAGGCTTGCGGAGAATTGCGGAGAATTTTTAAATGGGGATTGGAGCCCAAATATTTGGTCCTTAGGAAGCTGCCAATTGTTACGCCGAGCGCTCCGGGTCCCCACTCTCGCTACTGCAGCGCTCCGGTCAGATCCACTGACCCGGTGCGCTGCGATACCGCCTCCAGCCGGGATGCGATTCGCGATGCGGGTGGCGCCCGCTCGCGATGCGCACCCCGGCTCCCGTACCTGACTCGCTCTCCGTCGGTCCTGTCCCGACGCGCGCGGCCCCGCTCCCTAGGGCGCGCGCGCGCCGGGTCTCTGCGATTTAAAGGGCCACTGCGCCGCTGATTGGCGCAAGTGGTTCTAATCAGTGTGTTCACCTGTGCACTCCCTATGTATACCTCACTTCCCCTGCACTCCCTTGCCGGATCTTGTTGCCATTGTGCCAGTGAAAGCGTTTCCTTGTGTGTTCCTAGCCTGTGTTCCAGACCTCCTGCCGTTGCCCCTGACTACGATCCTTGCTGCCTGCCCCGACCTTCTGCTACGTCCGACCTTGCTTCTGCCTACTCCCTTGTACCGCGCCTATCTTCAGCAGTCAGAGAGGTTGAGCCGTTGCTAGTGGATACGACCTGGTCACTACCGCCACAGCAAGACCATCCCGCTTTGCGGCGGGCTCTGGTGAAAACCAGTAGTGACTTAGAACCGGTCCACTAGCACGGTCTACGCCAATCCCTCTCTGGCACAGAGGATCCACCTCCTGCCAGCCGGCGCCGTGACACCAATGTTGCCCCATCATCAAGTAGAAAGGGGTGTACCCTGTAGAACAGTAGACTGTGTTATTATAGATCTCCAATAGTTCAGGCAGCAGTCGGGGCCACTATTGTGTCTTGACACAGAAGCTGCTGCAACATGTGGATAAAGACTTGATTGCTGCTCTCACAGAGCCCATTCCCCTGGGGGTGGTAAGCGGTAGTCCAGAGTTTCTTGCAGGCATGGAATTGACAAAGCTCTTTGAAGAGTTGGGCCTCGAAGGCCATTCCATGGTTCGTTAGGACAGACTCTGGACACCCAAGGGTTTGCACCCAATTGGAGTAGAACTGTTATGCCTTGCGCTCCGGACACTTCCATCGGCCACGAGAGCATTGTTCATCTGTCCCCGGCTGGCGGTGGGGACTGGATTTGCATTGCGGGACGAGCCCACATGCGAATCCCGGCCCGTCACTCACCCTGTACTGCTGCCGTCTCCTCTCCTGTGTCTCGGCTCTGGCACGCGCGTCCCCTTCTCCTAGGGCGTACGCCCCGGAGCTCTGAAATTTGAAGGGCCAGTATGCCCATAATTACTGTTTGCACTTGACACTACCTTATAAAGTCCCTGCACCTCCCACACTTCCCTGCTGGATCTTCAGTGCCCCTAGCCTTAGATTAAGCATTCCCTATAGCCTGTTTGCCTTACCCGTGTATCCAGACGTTCCGCTACGTTATTAGACTCCGCACCTTTGCCGCATGCCTCGACCTTCTGCTACGTTGACTACGCTTCTGCCTTGTTCTTCGGTATTTCGCCTTGCCGAGCTACCTGTGTGGTTGAGCCGTGTGGGGGGGGGGGGGGTAGCGACCTGGGTGTCGCCTGCCGCAGCAAGCCCATCCTGCCTTGCAGCTGGCTCTGGTGAATTCCAGTGGCACCTTAGACTCCGCTCCCCGATACGTTCTGATTCATCAGCCACACAGGTTAGATGATCCACTTCCAGCTCTGTTACAAGAACATCTGGGCCGCTATCTTGGCTGTGAGATCTTTAACGGGCACAACGATAACCCATTTAGAGTGGTGATCCACTATGGTGAGAGCATGAGTGTACCCTGACCGGGTTGGAGACAACTTGACATGGTCTAGCACGACCAACTGGTTAGGCCTTTCACTCTGGATGGAATGGAGGGGTGCTCTAGCGTCCTTACGCACTTTCTTGGTGACATTACAGACAGCACATTCACTGCACCATTTCTCAATGTCGCTCCGCATTCCGATCCAATAGAATCTTTACCTGACAGTAGCTTCGGTGTTGTGGACTCCAAAATGTCTCAATTGATCATGGTATGCGTTGAGGACCATCGCCGCATCTCTATGGGGAACCAGAACCTGATGAAGTGGATCACCAGAGACTGGATCCAAAGAATTTTGGTACAACAGTCCTTTGTGCATGAACAGTCACTTCCACAGACATTTCAGCTGGTAGTCACACTGGGCCCGGCTTAGACGGGTTGGTACCTTTTTGCCAGAAGGTAGTACAACAGACTTTCGTCCTGAAGAGTCTTCCAGGTGTATAGGTCTTCTTTAAACTTTTCAGACCAGGGTTCACCGTCCATGAGGGTGGTCACAACATTCTTGTTCACAAACCGTTGGTAGAATGGGGGCATCTTCCCGTCTTCCCACACATCTTCAACAGGGGGTTCTTTGCCGTGGTTCATCCTAGACAGTACGTCGGCATTGACATTTGACTTGCCGCTTCTGTACTTGATGATGAAACTGTAATTGGTTAATCTTGAAGCCCAATGTTGTTCGATGGCACCCAACTTGGCGGCGTTCAGGTGGGCCAATGGGTTAATATCCATGTAGACAGTAAATGGCGTGGCAGCCAAATAGTCTTTGAACTTTTCGGTCACAGCCCACACCAGAGCGAGGAGTTCCAACTTGAATGAGCTGTAATTTGCAGCGTTCTTCTCTTGCAGGTTACGACTGGCATATGAAATCTTGCCCTTCCTGGAATTGGGACAGGACAGCTCCCAGACCTTCAAAACTTTCATCAGTATACAACCGGAACGGCTGACTGTAGTCTGGATATGCCAAGATGGGTGGTTCAGTCCGCAGACGTTTGAGAGCTCGGAACACCGTCTCTTGCTCTTCGGCCCATTCAACAGGTAGTCTTCCATTGTAGTTCTCCTTTACAGTACCCCGTAAGAGAGCTGTGAGGGGTTCTGCAATCTGGGCCAAGTGGGGAATGAAGCAGTGGTAGTAGCAGGCAAACCCTAGGAAGCTCCTGACATCTTTCACCGTGCGCGGGGTTGGCCAGCTCTTGACAACTTCCACCTTTTCAGGATTAGGCTGGACTCCCCCTGCGCTGACAACATGACCCAAGTCGTGGACCTGAGGTTTGAGCAAGTGACACTTTGATGGTTTGATCTTCAGCCTGTGCTTGATCAGGACTTGGAAGACGTCTGAAAGGTGGCTAAGGTGTTCCTGGTAGGACTTGGAATACACATTGACATTGTCCAGGTACAATAGGACATTTTGAAAATTCAGATGGCCAAGGCACCTTTCCATCAGATGCTGGAATGTAGCAGGGGCATTGCACAGCCCAAACGGCATACTTTTAGACTCAAACAGTCCCCTGGGTGTCACGAAGGCGGTCTTCTCCCGATCCTCCACAGCCATGGGCACTTGCCAATATCCACTGGTTAAGTCCAGGGTGGAGAAGCAAGCAGCCGACCCGAGGGCGGTGAGTTACTCCTCAATCCTTGGCAATGGATAAGCGTCCTTGTGTGGGACATTGTTCAATTTCCTGTAGTCAACACAGAAGCGGATGGTTCCGTCCTTTTTCTTGACTAGGACAAGTGGCGATGCCCTGGGACTCTGACTTTACTGGATTACGTCTGCCTCTTTCATGTTGGCCAGCATCTTCTTGACAGTCTGATACATGCCTGGTGACCGGACGGTGTCTTTCCTTGATAGGTGGGCTGTGAATCCTGTGAGGATTCGGTGCTTAATCATTGAAGTTGGCCTGAAGTCTGTAGGATGCTTGCTGAAAGCCTCATGGTTCCTCTTGGCAAAATTGATGATTCCATTGACTTGGTCCTTTGGGGGGTAGAGTTGTCTCCAACCTTGATTTGCACCCACCAGGGCTCTGGAGGGCTCACACCGGATCCTTCGACCACTTGAGCTGCACGCTGTCGGGCCACCAGACGTTCTGTCACAATGTCTTTCGACTCTAGGAGGTACAGCTGGTCTACAGGAGTGTATTTGGGCAAGACAGTAGCAGAATCAGACAGGTTTACTAACCGCATCGGGACTCTCCCATTGGTGTCAGTGACAGCTTCTCACAGCTCGGACAAGAGGATGATCTTCCACATAGTTTGTATCCCCCTGTTTGTCAATATAGTCCGATGTTGTAGTCTTTCAAGATGGATTTAGACGTTCGACATTTTAGAAATGTCTCGGTTGTTTCGTTTTCCATATCATTTAGACATGTAAATGGTGGGTGGGGGATGTCAGCCTCTATTTCTGCTAGACTCAAGCTCATTGAACCAGCCACTCTGAGAACCCTTGATGGATAACTAATTTGCCACATTTCATAGAAGGATTGGGGATAGAAATTGTCATGTTATATCATAACTGTACTGTACTATATGCCTTCCGACTATTGCTACGCTGTATGTGAGTCAGTTTCCGACTTTGCTTGAACACCCTTGCTACCAGATATGTGTTTAGTATAACTTACATTGTTGTTATGTGCTTTTATTTTCTCAATAAAGAAAATTGTCCATAAATAAAATAAAAATAAATAAAGAGGATGATCTTCCAATTGCATAGGTTCCAGCAAAGCTTTATAGTCCCGATTCTTGACTCCGGGACGTGCACGACACCAGATGATGGTCTCCGTGTTGGGTTGTAAGGTCACCGACCTGATGTCTTGTACTCACACTCATCAGATTTCACCTTGCTTAATGGCAAACTTCTGCTCCACCTGTAGAACTTTCAAGTGGTGCTGCGCAGCCCGCTGGCCTGAAGGGGACATATGAGGAAGAGAGGCTTGCAAAGCATCTAACACTTCAGTGAAACAATTCTTTATAATGTTCATCTTCAATATAAACTCAGCAGACCCCTTATCTGTCACATTAGTTACAATCACTCCCTGCCCGATAAGTACATGCTCTCCCAACTGAATAGTTGGCCCCCAGTATCCATGTCTGGGGACTGGTTGCCCATTACCCGCAGCTACTCGGAAGTTAACATCATCCGGCTCACACAATAAACTAGCATCCCAATGCTGATAGAAAACATTTTTAGGTATAGTAGACACTTGTGACCCTGTATCTATCAATGCCTCCAAATGTACACCTTCTACAATAACTTTTACATAGGGGAAGGAGGCGACATGAAGTGAGAGTCCTGACTTAGGTCATGCGAGGACTGGACCTGATGACTGTTTTCCTGAGGGCCGGTCCAAGACCTCAGGGGAAATCCGTTTAAATCCCAGCACTACATTTTGCAATGTCCTGACTTATTGCAGTAGTGCAAAAGGGTCTTTGAGTCCCCGAGGGTCTATTGGGTGGAGGATTGCGGTATTTTAAATTGCGGGGAGCAGGAACAGGGACAGGTTTTCTAGGTAGGGGCGATTCACAGTCAGGTGGAGCGGCCCGGGTGGCAAGCTCCTTCACAGCCGAGTCAGTTGTTCAATGTCCTGCCTAACACTCTTAAATCTGAGGCTGCAGTGACTGGCAAAGCAGGTGACACTGGGGCGGTGGCTGGTGATGGTGGTGGTATAGGTCTGGCTACCAACCCTAGTGGCTCTTGGACAGGTGGACAGACTTCCTCTAACTCAGTCCCGGACTCACTTGGATAGTCAATCTAGCCACTCTCTTGAAAGCAGGGAATGACATGTTGGGGTTTTGGACCACTAACATTCTCAACTTGGCTATGTCCCATTTATTATGAGCCCATCAATAAATTTGTCCATTAACACATTGTTGCCCTGCTCGGGAGTATATCATCTAATTTTTGGACAGTCTCTAGGGCATACTGTAGGGCTACGGCATACGCTCTCAAGATTTCACCTGGCTTCTGTCGCCTTTTATGACGTACCTCTGACGGAGAGTGTCACTCAAATACCTGGTACAGTCCTTCAAAGATCTGCTCTACAGTCGCTTTCTCGGAGGCTGGCCAGGTGCGGACTTCCTCTAGCGCTGGTCCCTGGAGTTGCCCTGTGAGCAATTGCACTTGTTGGTTAGGAGGGAAAGAGTAAAAGACAAACTCTGGATCCTCTCTTCAAAATCCCTCAAGGTGAATGGGTCTCCATTGTAGGTAGGGAGGACAGGGTTCCCCATGAATGCAGGTGCAGACGCTGGAACACCAGGACTGTTGATGCTGACTGCAGGCAGGGCTGGCAAGATCCTGGCTGCTGAGGCAGGTGATGACCTAGCTGCTGGAGATGGAGGGGCACTGTCGCCTGGTTGATCTGGAGAGCTGGGTTCTGACATTCTGTTGAATTTTGAGTGCGCTGTCGCTTTAAGGGAAATAAGGTGCTTTCTCCTTTAAGATGATTGCTGAAGTGCTGCTGTGGCTTGGACTTGGCTCATGGGGGTACTGTAATGCACCCCTCCCCCCTGTTGTGCAGGCATCCTGTTGTAAAGTCTTGCGACCAGACTTGCAGGTACTAATGGGTTAATGCTAACAGGTACTGACTAAATACTGACAATTGTTGGTGTTTGCAGAGTCTGCGCTGCAGTGGGTGCTTGACAGATAACAGCAGAGCCAGACACAGCAGCAGGAACCTCCAATATGGCTGCGCTCCAGGGAACTTCCTCTTTTGGTACGGTCGGCAAAGTCTTCCCCTGTGCAACATAGGGAAGCTCTTTGTTTCCTCCTCGCTGTGCTGAAGAGGCATCACCGCTGTGGACTGACAGGGCAGAGCTGCGACTGCTTGTGCGCAAGGGAAACATCGGACCATGTTAGCCCTTTCAGGTACCTTTCAGGTACAATCCACAATGGCAAATAACAGTCTTTTCTTCACCTCCCCCTCTATTTCACAAACGCCTTGGGTAAAACACTTTCCACTGACAAAGTTCCGTACACTTTCTGGGGGCAAGCTTTATTCGCAATGGCACTGGACACAGTTCAGACTGGGGGAGGACTTGTCGCATAAGGCGCACACCCATATCCTGTGGTAATGGGGTGTGATGATGGAAGATGTTGTTACCCTAGGGGCAGATGGAATTAACCCCGTGTATTCGTGACGCCAGGGCGTGGTTTATCATTGATACCACCCGAAGGTATACCGCTAGATCCTGGGCTAGGCACGGGGGCAATAATGACTCCGACGCCAACTTACAGATAACGGTAGCTTTACTGAGGGTAGACAGATGGTAAAGTCTATACAGTTCAGCCAGGGCCCATGGAGGTGACCAGTGACCAGAGTTAAGGGCTTGCTGGGACTTGTAGTAGGACTGGACAATTTAATGCAGACCACGCTGACTTGACAGTTGCTGACAAGGTCTGATGACTGACAATTCTATCACTGTAGATTACTTGCAATTTTCTGTGGCTGCAGACTGGACTTGAGGCCTCCAATGACTCTGGACACTCACACTACAACACGACTTCACTGCACTGGACCTCAGCAACAAGAGAGAGAAGCTCCAAGAGAGAGAAGCTCCAAGAGAGAGAAGCTCCACCCAGGGCTTTTACAGGGAAGACTAGCAGGGAGCCCATAGGTCACCCCTGGGATCACCTGGTCACTGGTACCTCCTGGGTAAGGCTGGGTTCACACCACGTTTTGTTAAATACGGTTCCCGTATACGGCTGGGAGGAGGGGGGGTGGGACTTAATGCATTTCTATGAGCCGACCGGAGTGAACCGCAACCTCTGGTCGGCTTCGTTTTCGGCCGTATCCGGTTTCCCGACCGCAGGCAAAAACGTGGTCTGCGGTTCACTCCGGTCGGCTCATAGACATGCATTAAATACGGTTGCCGAATACGGCTGAGTGCGGGCGCCGCCCGGATTAAGCCCCGCCCCCTCCTCCCAGCCGTATACGGGAACCGTATTTAACAAAACGTGGTGTGAACCCAGCCTTACAATCACATGGTACATTTCTTAAAGCAACAACACATTATATCTTATAATACATAGCAAAGCATATATACAGGGGGGAAACAAGTACAAGGGGCCCAGGGGACACTGAAGGGAGGCTGCCTGACAGGACAGAGAGGGTACGGGGTAACACCTCCCGTACTGGGCCACCACACATGTGCGGGGATTATACATGTGAGGATGGGATTATAAATGTGAGGAGGGTTTTACACATGTGAGGGGATTATTATAATCTTCCTCTCACATATACTGAATGTATCATCTCTCCCTCACATATATAATCCCCTTTAATGTATAATCTGATAATCCCCTCACATGTATAATCTCATAATCAGATTATATGCGAGGGTATTATACATGTGAGGAGGGGATTTTAAATGTGTGGAGGGTTTTACACATGTGAGGGGATTATACAAGGGAGGGGATTATTAAAATCCTCCCCTCACATATATATCATCTCTCCGTCACATGTATAATCTGATAATCCCCTCCTCACATTGATAATCCCCTCACATGTATAATCTCTTAATCAGATTGTATGTGAGGGGATTATCAGATTATACATGTGAGGGGGAGGGGAGGATTATAATGATCATTATTATCCTCCCCTCACATGTATCATTTCTTTCCCTCCTGAGATCCTATAATAAATCCCCACTTCCCTCACATAATCCGGTTCTGGTACTGGTCCGGCGGTGGGTGGCGCTGCGGCCTGCGACCTGGAAGCACAAACTCACTGACTGAGAGTAGCGGCCAGGGCCCGACTGGGGCCAAAAATAGGACTATGCAGTCCATTTTTTTTGGGTGGGGTTCCCATTTAAATAAACTGGAGAAAGGAAGGAAGGCGCCTCATGTGCGGGATCAGTAGATCTTGCAGGTGGGGGTAGGGGACGGTGATTCCCAAGCCGCTTACCAAAGTTGGTTGTGCGCCCACACACAACAAGGTTAAGAGCAGAAGAGATATGGAAGAAGGTCCACTGCAGCCCTCCTGGGTAAGAGTAAAATCAAAACCGAATGACCAGGGAGTCAGGAGTTTGTCTGGCGCAGAGAGGAACCATCAGGCAGCCAAGTAAAATCAATGGATTTATTAGATGCAACGCGTTTCGCTGCGCATGCGCAGCTTCATCAGGCATGACAAGGGAAGGCTGGTAACAGATATATATAGCACTCTAATGGTTAATTCCTGGAGGTATATATATCTGTTACCAGCCTTCCCTTGTCATGCCTGATGAAGCTGCGCATGCGCAGCGAAACGCGTTGCATCTAATAAATCCATTGATTTTACTTGGCTGCCTGATGGTTCCTCTCTGCGCCAGACAAACTCCTGACTCCCTGGTCATTCGGTTTTGATTTAAATAAACTGGGCTGCATAGTCTAAAATCATCTTGTTTTAAGTGTCTTTCCAGCTATTGCAAAGCTACAACTTCCATCATGACTGCAAAGCTTCAGGCATGATGGGAGTTGTAGTTTTGTAACAGCTGGAGAGCCACAGGTACAGTTCGCCTGTCAGGCACAATACACAATGGTATAATCACAGGAGACGTCTTCTTTGTTGTCTTTCCTTTTTCTTTTCTTCTTCATTTGGTCAAAATGGCGGCTCTTCTTCCAGCTACATCATCCTCTGCAGAGTCTGAGGCCCGGTTATCCTGGTTCCTTTGTCAGCAGATCCTCATCCTCTACATGATGACAGTAATCTTTATAATACTGCCATACATCATGACCCCAAAAAATAATACTACTAGATGTTGTTTAGCAGTATCTCACCCCTGTACTGTCCTCCCCAGACTCATTCTTCCCCTCATCCTCAGGGCTCCTCTAGACTGTGGACATGTGGACGTGCGTAATCTCTATAGATGGAAATGCAGTCCGGCAGTCTGTTCATGCTTTGGGTGAACGTCCATTCTATGGTGTCCTGGTACAGGACTTGGTCCTGTCCCTTTATCTAAAGTCACCTCAGCCAGAGCCCCTCCATGACAATAGGGCTCTATTTGCCTCATATAGATTGTACTTAATGTGTAAATATATATATATTTGATATATTATATAGGAATACCTCTGTATAGGACCTTAGAGGTCACGTGCCTTTAATTACATTGTATTATGGTTTAAGGACCTTTGGGTCATGTGATACCCAGAATTCACTGGGTCAGGACTGACAGGTTATGCTGACCAATGAGTTTTGTCCCACCCCCTTAATATATAAGGGGCTGCTGCCACTAAATTCTCTCTCTTAGTTCCGGATTATAAAGCCAAGCACATCTCATCATATCATCAGCATCATCAATTTAAGCTACGCCAAAAGCCTAAGAATCCGCAGCCACTAAACGTGAGTTACTCAAAGCTCAAACTACTGAAGCTCAAATCTCCTAAAAATAGTAGCACAGTGGCTAGGAAACAAAACTCATTGAACCCGGAATCCCAGCAAACCTGTGAGGAACCTGTATCACGGTTCTCTCTCTCAAAGACTATTATGTTCCATGCCGTTGCATAAAATGTACAGTAATGTTACTTCAAGTTTACTTCATAAAATCTTCTGTAGACATTCCTTTATATCTCCCTGACGTTTGTGGGATGGTTGGTGGTAGGATTATTACATTGAGGAAACCGAACCCTGGCGTCATGACAATTAAGGGTTAACACCAATAGACCCTACACTATCACCAGCACCACCTCGTCACCACAATTCCAACAGCGAAATTCTGCTGAGGCGATTCTACAGTGTGCAGCTAAATCCCATTGAAAACAATTGCACTCTGCTGCAAGCGGGTTTCTGCCGGTGCAATGTCCCCAATGCGGATGGGCCTTAAGCCCCCCCAGATACCTTAGTCCTCTTCCAGACGCATCTTTCCCCTACTCCTTTAGATCCCTTAACCACCCACACTCCTCTGCCCGCCCAGACCCCTCAGTCATCCTCCTTTACACTTTCGTCACCCCCGACCCCTCTGTTCCCTTCTCCCCTCTCCCGAGCCTTAGTCATCCTCCTTCATACTTTCTTACCCCCCCAGACCCCTCTGCCCCCTTCTCCTCCCCGGATCCCTCTGCCCCCTTCTCCTCCCCCAGACCCCTCTGCCCCCTTCTCCCCTCAGATACTCAGTCATCCTTCTTCCAATGTTTGTACCACCCCAGACCCCTCAGCCCCCTAGCCACCAGACCCGTCAGTCATCCTCCTTTACCCCTTAATCCCCCAGACCCCTCTGTTCCCATCTCTCCCTCCCAAACCTCAGTCATCCTCCTTCATATTTTTTTTACCCCCAGACCCCTCTACCCCCCCAGACCTCTCTGTCCCCCCTCCCCCCCCCCAGACCTCTCTGTTCCAAACTAAATAACCCCAAGTGATCACCTATCTTGGTCCTGTAATCCTCCCATACCATTAATTATCTTGGTCACCCTCTCCAGTTCAGCCATGTCCTTCTTATATATACAGGTGCCCATTATTAGTTGTCCTTTTTTCTGTTAATTTTGGTTTATCTAGTTTTTGGTTATCTTTCACTATTGCATGACTAGATAGAAGCCACTTATGTCAGGGTCCATGGGGTGGTCACCAGGTTTTCCCAAATTCTTACTGGCATTGGCCTCAGTTGTAATGTTTACCAACTTAATGCTTAGCAGGATCCATCTCAGCCCATGGCTCTCATCCTTCTTCTCCCAAATTAGTGAGGTAACCTAGAATGATGATCAGTTCTTATCAATATAAAGAAGCTTGGCAGTTCGGTTTGGTTCACAGTACAGATTCTGCTGCTGAAACAATAATCTTGCTCATATTTTCTGTAGAACCATATAGTAAATGTGTCAGTCCATGAAAGGGTTTGGTATATCCCCTTAATCCTCCTTATTTAACTTTTGTACACCAGACAACAAACCTACACGTGATAAATTTCCACGAAAATGTTATTGTTTAACTGGCTTTAAAAGGGGTTATCTCACTAAGACAACTTTTCTCTATATACCCTCTTAGGATATACCACCCATCTATGGGCCAAGACAGAGAGGTACTCTAGTGCAAAGGTCCCCAACCCAATCCTTATTTAACAGTCCAGGATTAAAAATTGTCCCTGTTCCACTTTAATAAAGTAACCAAAAAAAATCTGGAATATTGGTGGACCATGAGGACTGAGTTGGTGAGTCCAAGCAAAACATACCGTAAATAGTCACGGCTGTCTTGTCTCATGAATGGAGGGTGTGTGACTTGACATCACAAGAGGGCTGGCATGACGTCACGTTCCAGCCGCCCAAACCCAGCATTCTAAACATACTGTTTAGAATGAAGGGCGCGGGACGTGTGCAGTGCGGAGATCACGGGGGTCCCAGCGGCAGGACCTCAGCGATCAGACATCTTATCCTTTGGATAGGGGATAAGATGTCTGTGGGTGAAATACCCCTTGAAGTTGACTGGATGAGGAGCGTAAGGGAACACTTGGGTTAAAACAGATGAAAATCGAATCCATATGAATACATGAACTGTCAATATCCTTATTACAATTGTTTTTCTTCTATTTCTGTTTTTGCTGTATCCATGTGGGAATTTAATGACATTCTTAGATCTCTAGAGTTTAACCCTCTAGAGGGGAGATAGTTATTGACTGTCTATAAATCCTGGTGTTGTTTAATACAGCAGTATGTAGAGCGATCACTTAGGTCGGTATTTATTATGATTGTAGAGGATTTGTTGCCGAAACAGAATAAAAAATTATTGTACATTTTTTTTGTAACCTTTTATCTCACAATACTTTACTCTAGTGAATTGTAAAACTTGACCCAAAGTTTGAGAAGCTGCTTTGGTCCTGCCATCCACCTATGTTAGTTTGGGTTTCAGTATGCCAGATTCTTCCTTTGTGGGATAAGCAATTGCCAGAACAGTGTGGTATCGGGGTGTGATGAGGGCAGATGTTATTACCCTAGGGGCAGATGGCATTTACCCCTTGTATTAGTGATGCCAGGGCGTGGTTTAGCCTAAAACCACCCAAAGGTATACCACTGGATCCTGGGCTAGGCACGGGGGCAATAATAACTCTGACGCCAAGTTACGGACAACGGTAGCTTTACTGAGGGTAGACAGATGGTAAAGTCTATACAGTTCAGCCAGGGCCCAAGGAGGTGACCAGTGAAGCAGAGACCTTAACGGCTTTCTGGGACTTGTAGTAGGACTGGACAATTGAATGTAGACCACGCTGACTTGACAGGTGACAAGGACTGACTTGACTTGACTCATAAAGCTGTGACTTTATCTTACTTGACTTGATGGTGGCTGCAGGACTGGACTTTGAGGTCTCCAACACTCTGGACACACAAACTAGGCGACTGCACTGGACCCCAGCAGAAGAGAGAGAAGCTCCACCCAGGGGTTATATGGGGGAGACTATAAAATAGGAAGGAGCAAATGATGCGTGTAGACCTATGTGTAGTTTTAACATGTAATAGGAAAAACACTAAGATCATAAAACATACTTTTATTGGTGTACAATTAAAATATAGGCACACA
This sequence comes from Hyla sarda, assembly GCF_029499605.1. Classification (NCBI taxonomy): domain Eukaryota; kingdom Metazoa; phylum Chordata; class Amphibia; order Anura; family Hylidae; genus Hyla; species Hyla sarda. The sequence goes on along the minus strand of NC_079197.1, from coordinate 172,593,580 downwards.
AAAACAAAAAGATATACAAAACAGTATATAGATAGCAACCCAGCTTATCCTAGTATTGGATATATTGCTGGAGTAGAGGCTATACTAGCCCTGCTTGGTTGCATAGGACCCCCTACCTGTTACTGCAGGGAAGCCTTCCTAGAGAATGCCAACCTGCAACAGGAATCTCCTATCTCTCCCTGGTTCTGGAGGGAATGGAGGCGTCGGGTGCAGTGAGTATAGCACGTTACCAGCGAAAACTCAGCTGGTTTGTAAGAACCTCAACCTAATTATTCGGTGAGTATACAAATTGTAGGCACATCAATTATAGGATACAAAGATTGCATAAAATATTGTACAGTTTAAGCCACATAAATCCAACGCGTTTCGTTGAGGCGCATTTTCAAGCGGCCCAACTCTTCAGGGACAAGTGTGTAGAGGGTAGGAGTATATTTCCTCCCGTAGCCTCCCTCACTGAATAGTAGTATGATCGTGATACGACACATAGAGGTATAGATAAGTATTCTGGTGTGCTTAGGTAGAAAGACCCAGATGGGGTTATGTAGGTAATGGTCCAAGGTTTATGTTCCCTCTTGTATTTTGATAAATACCGTCCTCAAGTTGTTATGATGAGGGTATAGGTACAAAGCGGTAGAAACACGGATACAGATACTCATTTAGATTATTAGGTTGATGCAATAAACCTTATGTGTGAGGGGGGGGGGGGCACAGAATATACACCCACAGGATGATGGTCCTACATACCACTTGGGGCCGTATCATATGGCATCTTTAGGATGCTTTATAGGGCCATATGGATGCTGGGTACCTGCAATTAGGTGGATTGGTGGTCAGTGTGTGCAGGAGTCCAGGATGGCGTGGCATCTATGGGGGAGACTAGCAGGGAGCCCATAGGTCATTCTTGGGATCACCTGGTCACTGGTACCTCCTGGGTAACAATCACATGACATATGACGTGGTATAACTCTTAAACCAACATTACATTTATAACACTTTTCATGGTAAAACATATTTACAATGGGGAAACAAGTGCAGGGATCCCTGGGGACACTGAATGAGGCTGCCTGACAGGACAGCATTAGCACAGGGTAACACCTCCCGTACTGGGCCACCACAGCAGCTTCTAACATTCCCCCATCTGTCAAGAATGCATGCTTATGGTGAACACGGAAATAGCTGTCACATGTCTATAACAGATATAATTAAGGACCAGAATTGGTAAAATCTTTTTTCTTATTTTAGGGATCATGGGATACAAAGAGAACCGAACCGTAGCCACCATCTTCATCATCGTGGGTTTTGAGAGCACCGTTCGGGAGACTGAACTCTTCATATTCTGCCTGTTCCTTGTTATGTATGTCTTCACTATCGGAGCCCATTTCCTTATTATAGGACTTGTAGCTATAGATAAGCATCTTCACAAGCCGATGTACGTGTTTTTGGCCAACTTCTCAGTGGCGGAGATTGCCTATGTAACATCAACTGCGCCCAAGATGCTCGATGGTCTCCTGACCAGGAACAAGGAGATTTCACATTCGGCTTGTATGGTCCAGTTTTATTGTTTCTTTGCATTTGGAGCCACTGAGAACTGTTTCCTTGTTGTGATGGGATATGACCGCTATGTAGCCATTTGTCGGCCATTGCATTATGCTACCATGATGGCCAAAAGGACGAGCCTTGGCTTGACAATTGCCGCCTGGACAAGCGGGTTAATGGCGGCTGCTTCTCCTGCTCTCTGGATTGCTTCCTTGAAGTTTTGTTATCCCAACCAAATCGACCACTTCTTCTGTGACTATGCTCCTCTCCTGAAGCTCTCCTGCGAGGACACGTCCAAAGGCGAATTAGCCTTTACTGCCGCATCTTGGACTATAATATTAGGTTCCTTTTTTCTCACCTTAGTGTCTTATGTCTATATAATCCACTCTGTTCTAAAAATTCCTTCTGTTGAAGGACAGAAGAAGGCTTTCAGCACTTGTGCGTCCCACCTTACAGTAGTGTCCATATTTCATGGGACTATTATCTTCATGTACATACGTCCCTCCTCCACCATCCGGTTCACTTTTGACAAGGTGGTGTCTATCTTCTACAGTGTGGTGACTCCACTCATGAACCCCATCATATATTGTCTGAGGAACAAGGATGTTAATAAAGCCTTGGACAAGGTATTACAGAAATGTGGCGCTTGATATGATCAACACGATGGCCCAGATTTATCATTGAAGTGATACTCTGCCCCTAAACATCTTAACCCCTATCCTAGGGGCTTCCTGCTAGTCTCCCCCATATAAGCCCTGGGTGGAGCTTTTTTCTCTTTGAGCTCTGCTCTTCTGCTGAGGTCCAGTGCAGTCGTGCCTAGTGTGTGTGTCCAGAGTCATAGGAGGCCTCAAGTCCAGTCTGCAGCTACAAGCCTATATTTGGCATCTAAAAATCCATATGATCGCTTATTTTTTGCACCACCAATTCTACTTTGTAATGACATCAGTCATTTTACCCAAAAATCTACGGCGAAACTGAAAAAAAATACTTGACATAATTGAAGAAAAGACAACATTTTGTAAATTTTGGGGGCTTCCGTTTCTGTGCAGTAAATTACCAGGGTGGTATGAGGGCTCATATTTTACGCTGTGGTCTGCAGTTTTTATTGGTACCATGTTTGTTTTGATCTGACTTTTTGATCGCTTTTTATTCATTTTTTTATGGTATAAAAAGTGACCAAAAATACAATATTTTGGAGTTTGGAATTTTTTGGCGCATATGCCATTGACCGTGCGGTTTAATTAATTATATATTTTTATAGTTTGGGCATTTACGCATGAGGCGATACCACATATGCTTATTTTTATTATGTTTATATATTTTTTATATGTAATTTAGGAAAAGGGGGTGATTTAAACTTTTGATAAGGATAAAATAAGTTAAAGGGGTATTCCTTTTCCAGGCAAAAACTTTTTTTTATATATCAACTGGCTCCGTAAAGTTAAACAGATTTGTAAATTACTTCTATTAAAAAATCTTAATCCTTCCAATAGTTATTAGCTTCTGAAGTTTTCTGTCTAACTGCTCAATGATGATGTCACGTCCCGGGAGCTGTGCATGATGGGAGAATATCCCTTGCATGATGGGAAAATAACCCCATAGGAGCTGGACAGCTCCCGGGACGTGAGTCATCAGAAAGCAGTTAGACAGAAAACAGCAACTCAACTTCAGAAGCTAATAACTATTGGAAGGATTAAGATTTTTTAATAAAAGTAATTTACAAATCTGTTTAACTTTCCGGAGCCAGTTGATATATATAAAAAAAGTTTTTGCCTGGAATACCCCTTTAATGTGTGTGTTTTTTTTTAACTTTTTTAAACTTTTTTTTTTTTTTTACACTTTTAGTCCCCTTAGGGGACTTTTGGAGGAATCATTTGATTCCTCATAGAGATCAATGTGGTTCCATAAAACCACATTGATCTGTGTGCTCTGTGCTTGATTGATAAAGCCTGGCCCTGCCAGCCTTTATCATTCTGAGCGCAGGGGCCGGCATGGAAGGAGAGGTCACCCCCCCCAACTGGACCACCAGGGATGGGATTAAGGCACCTTTAGACGCCGCTGTCATCTTTGACAGCGGCAATCTAAAGGGTTAATAGACGGCATTAACGCCGGCCCCCTGCTGCAGGATCAGAGAAGAGAAGATTAAAAGATAAAAAGAGGGAAAAGAAGCTAGTCTCCAGCATACTCCACACAGTATATCCCAAGCCATGAGCTACCACATCACCTCGCATTGTCAGGGAGGGGCAAGGGCCTAAGGTGTTGCTAAGCGCTGCCAAACAGTACTATTCCCTATTCCGAAACGGCAACACAAACGCTTCCACCTGAGCTTTAGTAAAAAGAGCTACCATGAAAGTTCTCCACTTTGCAAATAATTTTTTCGCATTCCTCTCCCTATGCCGTTCAGAGTCGAGTCTGTTGACCTCGAGGAAGGATTTCAGTTTCTCAACCACATCAGCCACACCCGGCATGACAGGCTTGATCTGTGGTGGCCACGGGTGAGGTCCGCAGCCACCGCTACGCTGGGGTTAGCTACTTGGTTCTTGGGGGGGGTTATGAACCCAGGGTCGGATGGTATTAACCCTTCATGTCACGTGACGCCACTGTAGTCTTGGTATCTCCCGGGGTACTACAGGTCCGGGTAACTCCGTCTCCCCACAGGCTAGCAAGGAAAGAATTGACTCCACACTAGGTTGCAGTTTAACGGAGGCTTTACTAACTTGAAGATAGGTGGTACAATCTGCACAGCGCTCAACCAAAGTCTCCCAAAGGGTTAACAGACAGTCTCTAGAGGACCACACAGCTTGCAGTGCCTGGACTTGATATTGCATATAGGCTTGGCTCTTACGGCCGGACTAGGAGTTTTAGGTCTGTGCTATATTAGGCTTGAGATTAAAGTCACTTACTGAAGTGTCGGTAGATTTGTGGCTTTTCGCCGGAAGATGATGAATTGTCCTTTAGGAATTCTCTGATCAAGGCTGAAGTAAAGGCTGGATATTTCTCCACTCTGTACTCTGACTGAAATGAGTTGATGATTCTTCACTCTGAACTCAACTTCTCTCCTGAACTCCTGCACTTAACTCCTGCGCTCCTCTCCACTCAGCTTCTCTCCACACCTGAACTCTGAACCCTTCTGAACTCCACCTCTGAACTGTGCAGACCCCTGAACTCTCCAGAACTGAACTACACAGGAAATACCACCCCTTATAAGGGAAGGCTGAACTAAAGCCCATTGGCCAGGCAGCTGTGGATCATAGAGTTGTCTGTCTCCCCTTTAGGATTAACAATAAAGTTACATACAATTAATAACATAATACCTTACACAAAAGTTTAGTCTAGCCCTCAGTCCTCCACTCTCACATACCCTGACTAAGCATGAGGTTGCTAGGTAACATACTTAAAGCTACAAACACCTAATAACGGATTATTACGTTATAACAGTGCAAATACACATTAGAAATGGTTGAGTCCCTGCAGGGGAGCCCCCAGGACACTGGAGGTCTCAATCTGACAGGGCCTAAAATACCTTGGCATAATGTACCTGTACTGGGACACCACAAACCCCACCACTAAACAGAAGTCGTCCTCGACGATAAAGGTACTGTCGAATTGAAGAGTGAAGTGGCCTTGGGGCCATAAGAAGTCCTGAGGCATTTTACACACAAACGTCCATGTCAGGCTTTTAGAGGTAGGATACGAAACATTATTGGTGTAGGATACGTGGTTATTTGGGTCCCAGACAGAATATATACCTATTATATCTGATCAAAGTGTTTCGAACAGGATTTTTTTTTTCTTTAGTTAACCCTCTAACATAACCTTCAGACTATACCTATGTGTATAGACTATTTATATTTATAGTTATAACTAGAATATTATTGTCATTATATGCTTTGCTATGTCACCTGTATAATGAGTAGGTGTAATTGGGATAGCATTTATCTAAGTTTACTAACAGACTGATTACCCAGAGTAGTGAAGGTTCTTAGTAATAAGATTTAGCTATTTTACTATTTATAACCTGTACACATGTATATACATTTGTAAAGACCTTTCTATATACTTTCTATAAGTGGACTGTGCATATGATACACTATACACAATTGACATGTCTAACTAGACAATTTTGTATCTGAATATACAGACGTACATAACTTTACTGTACATTATATCACCTTATATTATGTAACATTAGATACATTTCTTATACAAATAGGTGCGGATTGGGTGCCTGCCGGAGGCTCTCTACTCAATGCCTTGGCTACTGGGGCCCTTGGGCGATCAAGCACTTCTCAAGCCCCGCTTGTCTTCAGTGTACAGAGCCCTGCTTGTCTTCAGTGTACAGAGCCCTGCTTGTCTTCAGTGTACAGAGCCCTGCTTGTCTTCAGTGTACAGAGCCCTGCTTGTCTTCAGTGTACAGAGCCCTGCTTGTTGTTACGCCGAGCGCTCCGGGTCCCCGCTCCTCCCCGGAGCGCTCGCAGCGTTCTCTCATTCGCAGCGCCCCGGTCAGACCTGCTGACCGGGTGCGCTGCGATATTACTCCCAGCCGGGATGCGATTCGCGATGCGGGACGCGCCCGCTCGCGATGCGCATCTCGGCTCCCGTACCTGACCCGTTCCCCGTCTGTGTTGTCCCGGCGCGCGCGGCCCCGCTCCTTAGGGCGCGCGCGCGCCGGGTCTCTGCCATTTAAAGGGCCGCTGCGCCACTGATTGGCGCAGCAGGCCTAATCAGTATTCTCACCTGTGCACTCCCTACTTATACCTCACTTCCCCTGCACTCCCTCGCCGGATCTTGTTGCCATTGTGCCAGTGAAAGCGTTCCCTTGTGTGTTCCTAGCCTGTGTTCCAGACCTCCTGCCGTTGCCCCTGACTACGATCCTTGCTGCCTGCCCTGACCTTCTGCTACGTCCGACCTTGCTCTTGTCTACTCCCTTGTACCGCGCCTATCTTCAGCAGTCAGAGAGGTTGAGCCGTTGCTGGTGGATACGACCTGGTTGCTACCGCCGCTGCAAGACCATCCCGCTTTGCGGCGGGCTCTGGTGAATACCAGTAGCAACTTAGAACCGGTCCACCAGCACGGTCCACGCCAATCCCTCTCTGGCACAGAGGATCCACCTCCAGCCAGCCGAATCGTGACACTTGTCTTCAGTGTACAGAGCCCCGCTTGTCTTCAGTGTACAGAGCCCCGTTTGTCCTCAGTGTACAGAGCCCCACTTGTCCTCAGTGTACAGAGCCCCGCTTGTCCTCAGTGTACAGAGCCCCGCTTGTCTTCAGTGTACAGAGCCCTGCTTGTCCTTAGTGTACAGAGCCCTGCTTGTCCTTAGTGTACAGAGCCCTGCTTGTCCTTAGTGTACAGAGCCCTGCTTGTCTTCAGTGTACAGAGCCCTGCTTGTCTTCAGTGTACAGAGCTCTGCTTGTCTTCAGTGTACAGAGCCCTGCTTGTCTTCAGTGTACAGAGCCCTGCTTGTCCTAAGTGTACAGAGCCCTGCTTGTCTTCAGTGTACAGAGCCCTGCTTGTCCTAAGTGTACAGAGCCCTGCTTGTCCTCAGTGTACAGAGCCCTGCTTGTCCTCAGTGTACAGATCCCTGCTTGTCCTCAGTGTACAGAGCCCTGCTTGTCTTCAGTGTCCAGAGCCCTGTTTGTCCTCAGTGTACAGAGCCCCGCTTGTCTTCAGTGTACAGAGCCCTGCTTGTCCTCAGTGTACAGAGGCCTGCTTGTCTTCAGTGTCCAGAGCCCTGCTTGTCCTCAGTGTACAGATCCCTGCTTGTCTTCAGTGTACAGAGCCCTGCTTGTCTTCAGTGTACAGAGCCCTGCTTGTCTTCAGTGTACAGAGCCCTGCTTGTCTTCAGTGTACAGAGCCCTGTTTGTCCTAAGTGTACAGAGCCCTGCTTGTCCTCAGTGTACAGAGCCCTGCTTGTCCTCAGTGTACAGAGCCCTGCTTGTCCTCAGTGTACAGATCCCTGCTTGTCCTCAGTGTACAGAGGCCTGCTTGTCTTCAGTGTCCAGAGCCCTGTTTGTCCTCAGTGTACAGAGCCCTGCTTGTCTTCAGTGTACAGAGCCCTGCTTGTCCACCCACTCTTCCTGTATTTTGGCTTGGCACAGGGTCACACAGACAATAGCTGCAGGGACAAGTATTTTTCCCTCCAAAAATATACATATTGGCCCAGAATAAACAAGTGATGTGAGAGAAAAAATTTAGTGATTTTCCCACAGCAACCAATCACAGCTCAGCTTTCACTTTACCAGAGCTCGTTAGCTGATCTGTGATTAGTTGTTAGGGAAAAATCACTCCATTTTTTCTCTCACACAGTTTGATAAATCTAAGCCATTCTCTGTTAATCAAAGTATATTACAAATATTAATGTAATGTTATACCTACTGTATATTACATAAAAGGTTCTTGCAAATGACTGTCCACTTAAGTCCCCATAGGGGACTATTATATACAATCATTAGATTGCATTGACTGAATAGTTCTATGCCTATTGCATAGCTTTATACAGTGTGATCTGCGCCCTACGGATACAGCTAGGCTGCATCAGTGAATCGGTGATCTGATGGTTGGAGGAAGTTAAGAGGACCCTCGGCCACCATTTTAGCTCATTGGACCCCCACAACCCCGTCATAGGGGTCCGATGGCCCGCTGGAGTTAGCAAGCATATCTTTTACTCCTTTAGGCTCTGTGATCCTCATTGATCACAGTGTGTAAAGGGTAAATGGTGGGGAGAGAGCGATCGCCGCTCCCTGTCATCAGCACTGAGTGTCCAGCATTGATCACAGAGCGTACCTGTACACCCTATGTCCTTAGTAAGTAAATTCAGTATTTTACAGGAACTGACATTGACCGGACGATGAGAGTGTTGTCAGTAAACAATTGGGTTAAAACAGATTATATTTAAATGGCCACTGTCAGATCCAAAAACGTTTTATATGTTGTTACTGATTTAAATTGATGAAAATTTAAGACCTTTTTTGTAATACGTTTGTTTAAAAGTTTTTGAATATTTAATAAAGAAAACGGCCCCTGAAAATCCCACCACTAGGTGTCCCCATACTTAATGGGACACTAACCAGTCCTGGAGCAGCATTAGGCTTGTCCATGAGTCATGGACAAAAGATGACTCATGGTCAAGGCTGCATGAGCAGACACACCAATCACCTCCCACCACCACAAGGGAGGGACGTGCCCCCTCCCACCTCCACAAGGAGGGACATGCCACCTTCCCCTGAGAAGATTTCTAACATTGTGAGCTAATGAAAAGAGGTATTTTTTAAAATAAATATAGGTGATAAAACTAGATTTACATGGTCAGGATCAGGTACTACGTAACATATATTTTTTGTGGGATCTGACAGGTACGCTTTAATACCTTAAGGACCATGGACGTGTATACACGTCCAGGCTGAATGCACGTTCAGCCATTAGGACGTGTATACTCGTCCATGGCTCTCGTGGGTGCTGCCCAGTGCACCCACGAGATCGCAGCAGGGACTCGACTGTAACACACAGCCGGGACCACACAGTCCCGGCATTTTAACCCTTACAGCCGCGGTCGGAAGTGACCGCTGGCTGTAAGTGTTATGACAGAGGGAGGGAGCTCCCTCTGTCCCCCCTGCAGCACCCCGCAGCGCGATCTCGGGGTGCTGTGTGTAATCCTCGGTGGGCGGGGACCTGCGTTACTGCCGGGACAGGAGAAAACTTCGGTCCCGGCAGTTTAACCCTTACAGCCGCGGTCAGAAGCGACCGCGAGCTGTAAGGAGTTTTGACAGAGGGAGGGGGCTCCCTCTGTCTCTCTCCTGTAGCACCCCGCAACTATCGCGGGGTGCTGCTGCTTACCTGGGCAGACAGCACGTCCTGAGGCACGTCCTGATATGCTGCCTGCCAGTGTAAAACTGGCAGACAGCATGTAACTGCAATGCTTTGGAATACTAAGTATTCCAAAGCATTAAAAAAAAGTGTAAAAAAAAATATAGAATAAATAAAAGTGTAAAAAAGAAAGTGTAAAAGACAATAAATGTAAAAAAAAAAAGGGTAAAAAAAAAGGGTAAAAAATGTAAAAAGGGTTAAAAAAATAAATAAAAATACATTTATTAAATAAATATAATCAAAAATAAAAATGCATAATGTGTAGGATCACACGGCGCACATCCGCAGCATATTACATGCTGCGGATGCCTGCCAGCAGTCACGATAATGAGCTCCCTGCTGCGGCTAGGTAGCATTGTGTGTCCACTCATAGCAGCGGATTTCCCGCCGGCAGTCATGAGCGGACACACTGAGCTACCCAGCCGCAGCAGTGATCTCGCCCCTTGTGACTGCTGAGGGGCATCCGCAGGGTGAAATAAGCGGCGGATGTGCTCTGTGCCCCTACACTGCGTCCTGTTCATACTGCAATTGTGCAGTGTTAGAGGTATCCGTCAGCATCATGTCAAAAAGAGTGATGCTGACGTATACTGTAGCAGCTCCATTTATTTCTGAATGAGACGGTACAATATACATTGGCATCCCTTTTTTGGCATGACAACGGACACCAATACTGCAGAAACGAGGTATGAATGGGGACTATTCATATAATGATTCCCTGAGAGCCAAAGGGGGCTCCTCTCCTTTTTGGTCCTACCAGGCGGTCAAGCAACCAGATATGGCCTAAGTAGGGGTACTGCCCAGCCCGGGACGAACAGGGTGATAAAATATGGGGCGCATTTCCTCCGTTTCAAAGCGACTTACCAAAATGATGTCCCACAAATAAAGAATTTGTGGGAAAAAAAGCTAATTTCTATTTTTTTGACTGACTTTGAAATAATTCTAGCCACACAATTAGGGCTCAACGTACTCACTTTTGCCCTAGGTGAATACTTTAGGGGGCGTAGTTTTGAAAATGTGGTCACTTCTGGGGGTACATTATTGTTCTGACAGCTAGAATGCTTTGCAAGTTGAAGTGCGGCCCATAATTTGTATAATGATATCCTGAAAGCCAAATGGGGCTCCTCTCCTTTTGGGTCCCACCATGTGGCCATGCAACCAAATATGGTCTAAGTGGGGGTATTACTGAACACGGGACAAACAGCGTAATAAAATATGGGGCGCATTTTCTACTTTTCAAATGCAATGTACAAAATATATGTCCCACAAATGATGCAATTGTGAAAACAATTTTTTAAAATTTTTCCACTGATTTTGTATCCATTCCAGCCACACAAAAAGGACTCAAAGTACTCCCTTTTGGTCTAGATGAATACTTTAGGGGGTGTAGTTTCCAAAATGGGGTCACTTGAGGTGGTTTTATATGGTTCTGGCAGCTAAAACCCTTTGCAGGCATGAAGTGCAGCCTACAATCCATTCGGCCTAAAATGATGCCCTGAAAGCCAAATGGCGCTCCTCTCCTTCTGGGTCCTACCACGCGGCCAAGGAACCAAATATGGCCTAAGTGGGGATATTTCCAAACACGGGCCGAGCAGCGTAATAAAATATAGGGTGCATTTCTTGCAATATCAGAAGTGATGTACAAAAAATATGTCCCACAAATTATGCATTTGTGAAAAAATGCAAATTTCGAATTTTTAGCATTGACTTTGTAATAATTCCTGCCGAAAAACTATGATGTTAAAATACTCACTGTACCCCCTAGCGAATACCTTGAAGGGTCTAATTTTTAAAATGGGGTCATTTTGGGGGTGTTCCTATGTTCTACCACCTTAAAATTTTTGCAAACCTTGCATAGCACTTAAAAAAGATGTACTTTTCAAATTTTCTACATTTTCTAAATTTCAAGTTAAATTGTTAGGCTTCTAATTAATTTAAAATGTGAATTAAAAACAAAAAAAAAATGCTGTCAAAATAAAGTAGACATCTGAAAGTATAAGTTTCATAAACTATTTGGTCAGTAAGTATAAATATATGCAACCTATTAGTGTTAAAATAGCAAAAAATCTTATTTTTTTTTAATTTCATGATTTTTTGCATTGTAAAAAAAAAACTACAAATGATATCGGCTTACTTTTACTATATATATGAAGGACAACTTATGACAAAAAAACAATGACAGAATTATCGTGATTGGCAAAAAGTTACCAGAGTTATTCTCTAATAAAGACAAACATCCCCAAATTGAAAAAACAGGCCTGGTGTTTCAGGGGCGTACAGGTTTATTTGTGTTGGTCCTTAAGGGGCTAAACCCATATAAAGGACACCAATAACCTTATTACAATATAATTTCTTGCCCCATGTTGTTATTTGGTTGTATCCGTGTGGGAGTTTGGTGACACTTTAAGATCTCTAGAGTTCATCCTCCAGAGTGGAGATTGTTATTGACTGTCTATAAAACCCCGGTGTTGTTATTCCTGAGTGCCGATCTTGGCTTGGTATATCCACTCACAGCTCAGGTTGGTGTTCAGTATCACAGTAGAGGGTAAATTTTCAAAACAGAGTAAAATATGTTCATGCACCTTTTCTGTGGGTCTAATCCTTTTTTCTGTTGTTATTGTCTTGTATTTTGATATTGTTTTTGCCTACTGTCGTTACTCACATCTAACATGCCGATTACAGTTCTTGGGCTCTGTGGGTAACACTGTTTCTTATTCTTGTAAAAAGTCTGATCTGTTCTAAATAGACAATTTCCTTTCATTTATGTTCCTCTTGGTACTTAGTACCTGGCTTAGCCTGAGGAAACATTTGTCTGGCAGCTCAGCCATGTGGAGTCATCCTGGATGTGAACCCCTGTGGGGGCTCTCTATTTTTGGGGTAACACATGAGGCATCGCCCTTAGGTCTCTTTTCTCTCTCTGCCGAATGGTAGATAGGTCTGGCACAGTGCCCTATTTTACCCTATGCGGCACCAAATGGGACATGGGAGGAAGAGTCCTCGGTGGTTAAGCAGGCCAAACATGTTGGGCAAAACTTGGTGAAACCCAATGATTTCAGTGGGATCTGCAAGCCATAAGAAATTGCCAGAGCACCGTATTCCACTCTGTACCCAGCTGTCTTATATTCATGGTTGCCTTTAGTTTTTTCATTTGTAAAATTTGTAAAATCATGTATTTGTAAATCTTCATCTTTGACTTAATTTTAGGGATTATGGCATACAATGGAAACCAAACTTTGGCCACCACCTTCATCATTGTGGGGTTTGAGACAGTTCGGGAGACTGAACTCTTCATATTCTGCCTGTTCCTTGTTATGTATGTCTTCACTATCGGAGCCCATTTCCTTATTATAGGACTTGTAGCTATAGATAAGCGTCTTCACAAGCCAATGTACGTGTTTTTGGCCAACTTCTCAGTGGCAGAGATCGGTTATATTACAGCAACTGCGCCCAAGATGCTCGATGGTCTCCTGACCAGGAACAAGGAGATTTCACATTCGGCTTGTATGGTCCAGTTTTATTGCTTCTTTGCATTTGGAGCCACTGAGAACTGTTTCCTTGTTGTGATGGGATATGACCGCTATGTAGCCATTTGTCAGCCATTGCATTATGCTACCATGATGGCCAAAAGGATGAGCCTTGGCTTGACAATTGCCGCCTGGACAAGTGGGTTAATGGCGGCCACTTCTCCTGCTCTCTGGATTGCTTCCTTGAAGTTTTGTTATCCCAACCAAATCGACCACTTCTTCTGTGACTATGCTCCTCTCCTGAAGCTCTCCTGTGAGGACACGTCCAAAGGCGAATTCACATTCACTGTTGTATCTTGGACTATAGTTATGGGCTGCTTTTTTCTAACTTTGATGTCTTATGCCTTTATAATCCACTCTGTTCTAAAAATTCCTTCTGTTGAAGGACAGAAGAAGGCCTTCAGCACTTGTGCGTCCCACCTTACAGTAGTGTCCATATTTAATGGGACTATTATCTACATGTACATACGTCCCTCCTCTACCATCCGGTTCACTTCTGACAAGGTGGTGTCTATCTTCTACAGTGTGGTGACTCCACTCATGAACCCCATCATATATTGTCTGAGGAACAAGGATGTTAAGAAAGCCGTGTACACGGTATTAGGGAACTGTGGAGCGTCATGAGATCCAAGTAATATGGCAAATCAAATAAAATCATTTTCATTCTCTATAATTCCAAATCTGTATCAGTCATGAATAGTTATCATAAATATGTGGATGTGTATCAATGGGTGGTGCTGGCCTGCTTGTGTTAGGGGTATAATAGGAATATTTTCTGTGCACAATATAAATTCCTTGATTTCAGGATTAACTAGGATTTGTCTTTTGTACCCATTTAGTAATAAAATTTTTTTTTAATAGGCTAAATTTTTTCAATACGTATGTGTAGCCCCCTCCTTTCATGTCTCCAGTAGACATGAATGGAGGGGTTGTGGCGTGACATCACAACCACAGCCGCCCGAAGCAAATAGTGCTGGCCCGGAGATTGCGGGAGGTCCCTTTGGATAGGGGATAAGATGTCTATGGCCGGAGTGCCCCTTTAAAGGGTTACTCCACTGGCCAGCATTTGAAACTTAAAGGAGTAGTCCGGTGCGCACTTTTTTTCATTTTATCCCGTGCGGGCTGCAAAATAAAAGAAAACGCACTTTCTCTTACCTGCCAACGAGCCCCCGGTGCTCCGGTACAGGTGTTAGATCCCCGGGCTGTATTCTTCTTACTTCCTGTTAGCCCGGCAGGTCACACGGAGCTTCAGCCTATCACCAGCAGAGGCGGGACATCGCTGCGGCCGGTGATAGGCTGAAGCTCCGTGTGACGTGCCGGGCTAACAGGAAGTAAGAAGAATACAGCCCGGGGACCGAACACCTGTACCGGAGTTCCGGGGGCTCGTTGTCAGGTAAGAGAAAGTGTGCTTTCTTTTATTTTGCAGCCCGGACGGGATAAAATGAAAAAAGTGCGCGCCGGATACTCCTTTAATGTTCCGAACTCTGCTTTTCGCACTGCGGTGGTCAGTTACGCCCCTTGTGATGTCTAAGCCATGCCCCCCTCAATGCAAGTTTATGGGAGGAGATGACCGTGACGTCACAAGGGGCGTAGCCAACCACCGCAGCGTGAAAACAGCGCTCGGAACATTTAGTTCTGAATACTGGTCAGTGGAGTATCCCTTTAAGCTAATTTTCAATGACTGCATGTTTTCTGTATAAATTAAGGGATGTTTTGTTTAGGTTCTTTGAGCACATTTTACTATGAACAAACAAATGTTGAAAAGGTCAGATTTTTTTAAAACTGAAAATCCCCTGAATACCCAGGTTTGGTGTTGTCTTGTCTTTTACTATATTTTTTAAATGACAATAAAAAAATAGCAAACAACATAAAATGAATAAGAACCTACATAGAAGCATTTAGGATGGCTGCTATGGGCCCCACGAAGAAAGGGGGTTTAAACCTGTGCAAGTAACAGATATTATTATCCACCAATCGGGGCCTTTATTTTGCTATTGCAGAGAAGTAAACTCTCTATACTGGTCAGACTTGACCCGACTTTCAGCATTGATTCCATGCCAAAATCTCCATCAAATCCTACAACAATCTTGAGCCAATAGGTTTGGTGTTGTCTTGTCTTTTACTATATTTTTTAAATGACAATAAAAAAAATAGCAAACAACATAAAATGTATAAGAACCTACATTGAAGCATTTAGGATGGCTGCTGTGGGCCCCACGAAGAAAGGGGGTTTAAACCTGTGCAAGTACCAGATATAATTATCCACCAATCGGGGCCTTTATTTTGCTCCTGCAGAGAGGTCAACTCTCTATACTGGTCAGACTTGACCCGACTTTCAGCATTGATTCCATGCCAAAATCTCCATCAAATCCTACGACAATCTTGAGCCAAAATACACATTAAAACCAACCTCCAGTTGTAGCATTTGGATAGTAGTGCACATGTGGTGGTGAATACACACTCAGAATATCATATACTTTTTACATTCATTTGGGTAATGTTAAGTTTGTCAAAACATTGGGACAGTGTGACAGTTGTATGGCTGAATAAGCCAAGGACTAATCCACATTGTAAAGAAAATCCAAAGAGAGGTTACAGTGAATACTATTTGTGTTATTACTGTTACAGTTCAGGTAGGTTAAGATGTGTGATCACAAACAGCCCACCTCATCTGTCTGTGTCCCTAGTGCTTGGCACCTGGGCATTTTGGTCTGCAGTGCTGGCTAACCGCTACCTAACTGGGACCACTCTTGTACAAGCAACTCTTGCAGAAGTTCAGCTTCTGCATCCTGAAGTGGGATAAAGGATGAAAATCAGAGGAATACTTAAACTTTGTTACCAAGTTTATATGGATGCATGTCCCACTACTTATCTTGGCTGAGCCAAATGGCTTCCCGATCCACTACAGGTGGGACAATTCAACTCTGCCTCTGCCTGATCCCGCTGTGCCTTGCTGATCTCCAGTGTATGACCCTGACTGTTGACCACACCTGTGCTTCATTAACTCTACGCCACCTGGCTGAATTTGAGCTACTCAGCTTAGCTACTCTAGCTCAGCTCTACTATAATATCAACTCAGCTTTCATTTGATATCTCCATCTACTGCATTAGCCCAACTCATCTGCCTGTGTCCCTAGTGCTTGGCACCTGGGCATTTTGGTCTGCAGTGCTGGCTAACCGCTACCTAACTGGGACCACTCTTGTACAAGCAACTCTTGCAGAAGTTCAGCTTCTGCATCCTGAAGCGGGATAAAGGATGAAAATCAGAGGAATACTTAAACTTTGTTACCAAGTTTGGCCCAAATTCAAACTGATAGGTGGCATAGCGGGTCCACACCTGTTTGGGGATTACACTTCAAAGGTGAGAGCCTGACTGTTTGGGGTAGTATTGTTATAGATTATGAGGAAAGCACAGGAGATGAACTGGTGACAGTTATGTGAGAAGCAAAAAAGAGGAGAGCACAGAAGGTGAGAATCAGGGAGAACGTACAGGAAAATATCGGATGAATGGTATCGGATGAACGGATGAGACATACAGTATGGAAGGACAGGTTGCATGTCATTGTTAATAGTTTTGAATTTGCAAGGTAATGGGTAGCTAGTGATGGGAAAGGCAGAGGAGGAATGAGGTAAGAGGAGGATTGGACGGGTATTAAATGGGAGGCCACAGAGAAGATTTCAGTAGTCCAGGCAGGAGGTGATGAGGGCATACACTAGCAGTTTTGCTGACTGCAGGTTAAAGGGGTACTCCGCCCCTAGACATCTTATCCCCTATCCAAAGGATAGGAGACAAAATATCTAATCGCGAGGGTCCCGCTGCTGGGGACCCCCGTGATCTCTCTGATGCACCGGTTTAGAGCATCGGTGCAGCATGGGAGGCTCGTGACGTCATGGCCGTCACGTCCCCTCCCATAGACTTGCATTGAGGGAGCATGGCCATGATGTCACAAGCTTCCGACGCTGCACCCGACGCTCTAAATGAACACCGGGTGCAGCAGTGAGAACGCGGGGGTCCTCAGTGGTGGGACCCCCGCAATCAGACATCTTATAAGATGTCTAGGGGCGGAGCACCCCTTTAAGAAACAAAAGGCATTTAAAGGGGTTATCCGGCCAAAGATATTTTATCCCCTATCCAAAGGATAGGGGATAAGATGTCTTTGACTGGATAACCCCTTTAAGAAATGTTTGTAAGGTGAGGTGGAGCTGGTAAGAACATGGTCTTGGTTCTGTGGTTTGAAAAAAAGGGCAGAATCCAAGGTTATCCTGAGGCAGCAGACTTCGAAGACCGGGGAATAGGTGAAGACAATAATTGTAATTGATAGTTCAGCCCGGTTAAGATGGTGATTTCAGTTTTCTCCATGAAGAGTTTGAATTCAACAGGACTCTATTGCAGCGGAATCTCCATGCCGAATTCCAATGCGGAATCTGGCAAGGAAATTCTGTGGTGTAAACATGGCCTTACTAGGGCTTGTTTAGTGCGCCACCAATTTTAATTTGTAATAAAATCAATTATTTCACCACAAAATTTACGACCAAACCAAAAAAAATTATATTTGAGGGGCAAAATTGAAAGAAAAAAAAAAAGAAGCCCAGTGAAATTGATCTTGTTCAGATCTTTGGGTAAAAGTGGCTCACCGAGTATTCAAACTTTGCCAGGCTCATCTAGACAAAGTAGAGGTAAGAGCACCCCTGCATTGTCTTCTGCCAGTAAGCATGTTGGTGGTAGTACCAGCTATGTTGGCACCACCAATTTGCCCATGCCCAATACAGGTAGCAGCAGCAAACAAAAGTTGTCAATGTCTTTCAGGGGTTGTGTTTGTGGTGTCCCAGCAACAATGGCTGTCCTGTGGCTTCGGACTGTGCTTTGGGCAGCATTGCCACACAAGTGTTGGGCCCACCGAAGGACTTCTTACTACATTGATTATGTTTGCACTATATTAAGAAATTAATATATATGTTTTTATAAGTATCTTATTGTTGTTATTATGATATATGTTAAATGTGTTACTGCACCCTTAAGAGAGGAGCTGTGTGAACCCCATGTGACCCTGCATGCCAATGGGAACCTGTAAATTCTTACCCATATAGTGTAGTGGGGGAGGAGTTGCCCCAGTCTATTCTGAGCCACAGTGTGATTAAGGTGTGTTGTGTGTTAAAGCCTCAAGGAAAGGCCCAGATCAAATGTATTCAATCCAGTCATTCTGCCTGTACGGTGGAAGTTCATGCCCTGGTGGAGAAGGCTACAAGTCCTTGACAGAACCCTACCTACCATGATTAATCTAGCCATCTTTCAAGTCAGTATCACTATATTTGGTCAAAGCACCACAAATCCCAGCAAGACAACAGGGCTTCCAAGGGGTTATGCTGCATTCTCTCACTCTGAACCAGACTGTACGTGTAATAACATCTACACCCTGCTCAGTAAAGACAGTTATCCATAACTTGACGTTGGTGTGTTCCTTTACTCCCCATGTCAGGCCCAGGAGAAGCTGTCTCCAACCTCGGACTGTGTATAGAATAACGGTGCTGTGGCGTCACGAGATAAAGTTTTTCCCTCCACCACCCGTGGTACCACAAAACTTGGGGTAACGAAAAGCATTCGGGTGTGTGCCTACAAAACTCCCCAGTCTGAACTGTGTTCTTGAAGCTGCATGGACCATGTGACAGATTGCGCGGCAGAATTTTGTACGGGACTTTGCTTATGCCGACCGGCACTAAAGAAATAGAGGGGGAGCACTTTATGAATGGCCATATAGTGTGTGAAGATTGTAATCAGAGACTGTATACTTCAAGTTCGTCAGTATGTGCAAGTAGCGCAACAAATTCATGCTGCGCCACAAATTCCAGTCTGCCCCAGGAGGGGTTGATCCAGAGAGCGTGAAGCACGCAAAGAATTCCCTCCAGTCGAAACGCCCCACCCCTGGGTGCAGGAACCAAGTTGCTGTGCCAAAGCCTAAGCCGGCGATGGTTCCACTACCTTTCGGCTTCCAAAGACAGCACCACGGCCCCCTAACAACAAGGTTTGGCTGGATGAGAAGGCCGAAGGCTTGTTATGTCATTGCCCCTCCCCCTCAATGCAAGTCTATGGGAGGGGGTGGGACGACTGACACACCCCCTCCCATAGACTTGCATTGAGGGGGCATGGCCATGATATTACAAGCAGGGCGTGACCGTGACATCTCGAGCCTCCGCCCCGCTTCGCCAGTCATTTGGATGTGTGGGGTGCTGAAGCTGAAATCGCGGGGGTCCCCAGTGGCGGAACCCCCGCAATCAGACATCTTATCCCCTGTCCTTTGAACACCCTAAAAAAACAGCAGCATGGAGGACATTATAGAGCACTGATAAAGCAGTGTAAACTATGAATCTAGAATTGGGGTGAGATCTAAAACATTGTAAGCTACAGCAGTCTCTCCACAGTATCTTTGTTTGCTTCTGTCTCTCTTCAGCCATTCCCCTTCCTCTCTCTCTCTCTCTCTCTCTCTGTCTTTCCCCCCTTCTCTCTTTAGACTTCTATTATCAGAATGTAACCTGATCTCTCAGTGAGCTGCTAATCTGTGTTGTATTTCAGTATGAAGAGTGAATGATAAGTTTAGACAGTAGGTAGGAGCAGGAAAGAAGCAAAATAAGAGAAGAAGGAAGCATTTTCACTGATAACATATATTACAAAGTTTCTTAGACTTTTCACTTGGACTGTTGATTTATGCTAAATTTGATAAAACAACAATAACCATTTAAAAAAAACATTGAGGAACATAGATGTGGACAATCTCTGAGGCAACTGATCCAAATCTTAGCTCCACGGAGGTTGGCCTCTGTCTGTAGGGGCGTGATCTGGAGGTGGAGCTTGCAGAAGCCAACTTTAGTAATATCTGATAATGTTACATAAACAAATGCAATGTTACCAAGACATTCATAGGTTCAACATTTTACCGTACACTTAATTTGTGTTTGGTCTCATATAGTCTCTGGGGACGAAAGGTTTTACTCATATTAATTGTCTCTTTGGAGTGTTTCGGCACAAGGGGATTGTCAGGTTGCTCTACAGAGGGTAATCCTCCATAGAGAACAGCTCATCTGAAGCTATAAATGTTTGTTTATTGTACAGGCAAGAAGTCAAAATCCCAATTTTGCACCAGGTCTGTATTTATAATTTTACTGCACATTTTAGACAATAAAAGTCATATTTATAAAAAACTAAATCTTAGATTTTTAGGTCAATGACAACGAATTATTTACCCGTGTATCTCACATAGATATGACTTATTGGTTTATGCTGTGTTTTTTTTTTTTTTTCCTAATTAGGATTTTCATATTAAGAGTTAAGAGATATATGTAGTGTTATGCACCAAAAACATGGCACACTAACAACACAATTGAATATAACATGGAAGGATCTTTATTAGCAATACAGATAAAAACTGACAGACACGTATTGAAATGACACCAGTACACACAGTGGACATATATGTGTTAGCCTGGGGTTGTAGGGTATATGGGGTGTAGCTGTGCGGTTACTAAAGGGTGCTTGCTTAACCCTTTCTATTCGTGACGCCAGGATGAGGGCTATTCTCTGTATGTTTGTCCTACCGCCACCCATCCCAAGAGTGATAGGGAGATAGGAAATAATAGATTTTCCACAACCGGAGAGTTTTCTGAAAACTGTCAGAACTTTTACTGAAGATTTTATGCAGACTTTATAACAGGAACAGTCTCTTTACAAGCAAAGTCTCTTAGAAATTGACAGTGGTTGGGACCTTGAGCATTTTAGAGTCCGGAGACTGATATGCGCTGTTCCACTGGATTTAGGGGATTTAGTTTCGGTCCAGTAGTCACGCTAGCTTTAGCGTAGATTGAGTTTAGGACTCACGGTTTAATTCAGGCTGAGGCCGGGAGGTTTCTGACCTAGCTTGTCTTTGTAAGTTACGCAGATCCGTCTTGATAGTCCGGCATCAGCGAGAGCAGCAACCCACGAGAGCAATCATTGGCTGCAGCTCCCTTATATGGGCCGGGGCTGGCCTTAAGCTGATTGGTCCAAAACTTCTGTCAATTATCTGTACAAAGAGTTATGGGTAAACATGTGACCCAAGGACCTCCAAAGGTCCTCCAACATATCATAGATGAATCAACATGAATCACATGACCGAAGGTCCTGTGACTGCATCAAGGTAATTAACATTTATATACATTTTATACATATAACACATCAAATTATGTTAGGTAAAGAGGCGACTGGGGACTTACTCAGCAGGCGGACCCCATTGGTAACTAGGAACTCTGACTTTGGGGACCCCCACCACAAGGTACAGTATGTAATACAGTACCTGGACACCACATGTACATAAACTGATCTCTAAACACTGGGCATCAAACTCAATACGGTATAAACATAAATGTAGCATGCAGGTAAGGCGAGAATCAAACATTGTAAACTGACACAAACAAAATCAACTGCCAAAAAATATACCAAACCTCTTGACACCCCCTGATGAAGCAACCAGCAGCAAAACACCCGTTGGAATAGGTATACATGACCTGGCCTCCACATAGTAATACTTATGCCCTGTGCATATGCTTTCATACGGTTGGGTATATATTTTTGCCAGAAGATTTTGTAATGTTTACCTACCCCAATGCATGTTTTGCTGTTGGGTGCTTCGCCAGGGGGCATCAAACGGTTTGGTATATTTTTTGGCAGTAGATTTTGTTTTTGTCAGTTTTTGATGTTTGATTCCCTTCTTACATGGGCTGCATTTATGTTTATACTATAGTTTGATGCCGAGCATTGGAGTAGGTAAAATTACAAAATCTACTGCCAAAAAAATATATCCAACCGTACCCCAACGCGCGTTTTGCTGGTGGGTGCTTCGTCAGGGGGTGTTGAACGGTTTGGTATATTTTTTTGTAGTAGATTTTGTTTGTGTCAGTTTTCGATGCTTGTTTCCCATCTTACCTGTATGCTGCATTTATGTTTATACTGTATTGAGTTCAATGCCAAGTGTTTAGAGGTCAGTTTATGTATGCTTCCACTATGTGTACTGATGCCATTTTAATGTCTGTCTTTTTTATATCTGTATTACTAATAAAGATTGTTATATTTTATATTCAATTGTGTTTTCAGTGTGCCTTTTTTTGATGTATAGTATTTACCTGTACACTAATGGACTGCACACCTGTTAGGATTTGGCTAGCTGGATGTGGATCCTCTGTGTCAGAGAGGGATTGGCGTGGACCGTGTCGGTGGACCGGTTCTAGGGTTGCTACTGGTTTTCACCAGAGCCCGCCGCAAAGCGGGATGGTCTTGCTGCGGCGGTAGCAACCAGGTCGTATCCACCGGCAACGGCTCAACCTCACTGACTGCTGAGAAGGCGTGGGACAGAAGGACTAGGCAGAGGCAAGGTCAGACGTAGCAGAAGGTCGGGGCAGGCGGCAAGGTTCGTAGTCAATGAGGATAACAGGAGATCTGGAACACAGGCTTTGGACAACACTAAACGCTTTCTCTGGCACAAGGCAACAAGATCCGGCAAGGAAGTGCAGGGGAAGTGAGGTTATATGGACAGGGAGCAGGTGGAAGCTAATTAGACTGATTGGGCCAGGCACCAATCACTGGTGCACTGGCCCTTTAAATCTTAGAGAGCTGGCGCGCGCGCCCTAGAGTGCGGAGCCGCGCGCGCCAGAACATGACAGCCGGGGACCGGGACGGGTAAGTGGCTTGGGATGCGATTTGCGAGCGGGCGCATCCCGCTATGCGAATCGCATCCCCATCGCGAATGTCAGTGCAGCGCTCCCGGTCAGCGGGTCTGACCGGGGCGCTGCAGAAAGGAGAACGCCGCGAGCGCTCCGGGGAGGAGCAGGGACCCGGAGCGCTCGGCGTAACAACACCTATATGGTGGTGTATTTTTTTTGTGACATATACATAGTGTTCTGATATCCTTCTTGCCTTGGACTGCATTGTGTCATCTTTAAAGAACCTCAATGCTATTCCCCTTTCTGGGACATTGTGGTCCTTAAAGAGGTACTCCGCTGGAAAAAAAAAATGTCATCAACCTGTGCTAAAAGTTAAACAGATTTGTAAATTACTTCTATTTAAAAATCTTAATCCTTCTAGTACTTATCAGCTGCTGTATGCGCCAGAGGAAATTCTTTTCTTTTTGAATTTCTTTTCTGTCTGACCACAGTGCTCTCTTCTGACACCTCTGTCCATTTTAGTAACTGTCCAGAGGTTTGCTATGGGGATTTGCTCCTTCTCTGCACAGTTCCTAAAGCTGACAGAGTTGTCAGCAGAGAGCACTGTGGTCAGAGAGAAAGGAAATTCAAAAAGAAAAGAACTTCCTGTGGAGCACACAGCAGCTGATAAGTACTGGAAGGGTTAATATTTTTAAATAGAAGTAATTTACAAATCTGTTTAACTTTCTAACACCAGTTGATTTATAATTTTTTTTTTCCAATGGAGTACCCCTTTAACTATGAATAGCACCTGACCTTGACGAATGTGTAGACCAATGGTCTCCAAACTGCGGACCTCAAGATGTTGCAAAACTATAACTCCCATCATGCCCGGATAGCCAATGATCTGATTGGTTGCTATGGGCAACTGCACTACACTTCCTCTACTTAGGTTTTGATAAATCTCCCCCACCGTTCCCATTAGCAGGAGTCCTGCAGGACCAGCACTTGAGTGGAAATCATGAGTTCCCACACTTTTTCCCCCAGGACTTGATCTCGGGAATGGCAGTAGATGGGTGCCACCTGGACACACAGTAAGGTGAACGCTTTTGGAGGTGTCTGGTGATCAGAAGGGCAGCAAAGAAGCCATTTCTCTCCAAAAAGAACATCAAGGATGGATTACATTCTGCAGGAAGTACAAACCGGAGAGTCTTGAGTCTTGATACTCTTTGGAACATCTAGAAGAATATTGGGGGCCATTTATCATTATCCCTAGAGCTGTTTTTGTGTGTAGATTTGTCTCACATTTGGCGCAGTGCTGCACCTCAGGCAATTTTTTGCACCTTTTTGGTTTACACTTAAAAAAAAAAAGTGTGTACAGAGCAGCTGTTATAGGGGTACTCTGCCCCTAGACATCTTATTCCCTATCCAAAGGGGGGATAAGATGTCTGATTGCAGGGGTCACCCTGCTGGGGACCCCCTCGATCTTGGCTGCGGCACCCCAGACATCCGGTGCACGGAGCAAACTTTGCTCTGTGCCGGATGATTGGCGATGCAGGGCAGAGGCTTGTGACGTCATGGCCATGCCCCTTCAATGTAAGTCTATGGGAGGGGGTGTGATGGCATTGACTTGTATTGAGGGGGCATGGCCATGATGTCACGAGCCTCCGGCGCTGCACCCAACGCTCTAAATGATCGCCGGCTGCAGCAGGGATATCGGGTGGGTCCCCAGTGGCGGGACTCCCGCAATCAGACATCTTATCCCCTATGCTTTGGATAGGGGATAAGATGTCTGGGGCAGAGTACCTCTTTAAGGTTAGTCTTAGGCAGTGGTAATGGATTTATCAACTGCAACCTTTTTTTTTTTTTAAGTCACAAAAAACGCCAAAAAGTCGCAAAACTACACCAGCCCAGATTGCCTTCGGCAATCTCCAACTCTGCCATAGCGCTGTATTGAGGGGGTTTGTCGGCCGCTGATTCGTGCAGTGGTCAATGCGCGCCCTTCCCTGCCGGGGCCCCGTACAGGAGATGCCGGGGGCCCCAGCGGTCGAACCCCCCCTGCGATCTGAAATGTATCCCCTATCCTTAGGATAGGGCATACATTTTTAAGGACTGGACTACTCCTTTAACTTAGTTTTTTGATGTATGTGAAGAGTGGAATTTCAGAAACTGTGACCTGCACAAAATTTATCAAATGCCCTGCGACCATTTCATAAATTTGGTGCACCTACACATCACCAGCACACACAAAAAAATGTGTAGAAAAATGCTTCACTTGCACCTACAATGATAAATGCCCCCCATTGTTCTGAGAAGAAATGGTGACACTACCATGAGTCCCTGGTCATCCAACAGCAAAGCCTCCTGAGACCATTCTCATGTGGGGTGGCTTTTCATCCAAGGCAGGGGCCAATTTCGCTTAAGAACACCACCATGAATAAAGAATAGTATCTAAATATCCTTCAAGAGCAATTTCTCCCAATCATCTGGGAGCAATTTGGTGATGGACAAGGCCTTTTCCAGCATGATGGAGACCATGTCACAAGGACAAAGTGGATTGGTGGACAAGACATTGACAGTTTGGGTCCATGGCAGGAAACTCCCCAGATCTCAATACCAAAAAACGGTGGTCAATCCTCAAAAAGCAGGTGGACAAACAAAAAGACAGAAATTGTGATAAACTCCGAGCAGTGATAAGGTAAGAGTTGGAGGTCAGAGGTCAAGATCGGGCCCAGAAGAAAATATCCAGCATGACAGGGGTAACTGCAGACTTGCGGTCTTGGGGGAAAAAAAAGTCAACACTGGAAATATTTAATCTTTGCGGATTAAATTTTGGGAAAAAAACTTAAATTTGTGTCAGTCTCAAAACGTAAAGGGGTACTCCATTGAAAAACTATTTTCTTGAAATCAACTGGTGCCAGAAAGTTATACATATTTGTAAATTACTTCTATTTAAAAACCTTAATCCTTCCAGTACTTATCATCTGCTGTATGCTCCACAGGAAGTTCTTTTTTTTTTTTTTATTTCTTTTCTGTCTGACCACAGTGCTCTCTAGTGACACCCCTGACCATATCAGGAACTGTCCAGAGCATGAGCAAATCCCCATAGCAAACCTCTCCTGCTCCGGACAGTTCCTGACATGGACAGAGGTGTCAGCAGAGAGCACTGTGGTCAGGCAGAAAATTAATTTTAACAGAAAAGAACTTCTTCTGGAGCATACAGCAGCTGATAAGTATTGGAAGGATTAAGATTTTGAAAAAGAAGTTATTTACATGTCTGCATAATATTCTGGCACCAGTTGATTTAAAAAAAAATGTTTTTCACCGGAGTACCCCTTTAAGGCCATAACTGTTTTTTATTTTTTTTTATTTTTTATAGTTGTATGGCTTTTATAGACATTGTTAATTTGCTTGCTTAAGGCTATTGCCCAGTGACAATGAACCATCAACAGACCAAGTGGGACGGCTGCCCCTATAAGTGCACCTCCATTTTTATGCTGTCTTTCAAGATACATTAAAGATGGCTTAGACCACTATCACATGTGCAGCACAGTTCAATAGAATTGAAAAAGACCAAGGTCTATTAAGTTCAACCTAAAACTCTACAATGTTGATCCAGATGAAGGCAAAAAAAACTCCTATGAAGTACACGCCAACTGTCCCTTTGTCATGTCTGTATTGGCCTGTGTTCACACACAGCTATTGGTTTGGTTGTGTGTGAACAGTTTTATGTTCCCTGGTCAGGGAATAGTTAATGCCTCTGGCTTTTTCAGCCAATAGCTCCTAGGGTGTGTCTATTGAAAGTCAGCCCAGTATAGCCTCTGGGCTGGTGATTGACTTCATTATATCCTGACTTGCTAAGATGCTGGACATGCTGCATGGAGCTCTTGGTGAAACACTCTTTGTTTCAGCTTTTATCTACTACTTTAGCATGAATTTTGTATTTTATGGTTTTAGCCATGGTTAGGTGGCATGTTTATAGTAGATTTTAATCTGTGTTTGTATAGTCGGTTTTAGGATTTGTATATCTTTTCTGCTATGTGTCTGTTCACACTGTATTTTCTCTTCTATCTGTTTATATGAAGTTCTGTGTTTTATATTTCTGTTTTCCTACTGGGCCAGCATCCTGTCAACACTGGTGAGTGTGCTGCTGGCTAGTAGTCTATTTGGATTCATTATTAATGGCTACTCCTTAAGTGGAGTGTCCAGTTTTTGTGTCCAGTGGGAACAGTGTCCTATGTTAGATCCCTGTTTCTGCTCCATGGGGACTCCTTGTCCACTGGAGGTATTCGGAGGGATTGCTATTGCTGTCTTGTGTTCAGTGTGAATAGTGTTCTATAATTATATCCTGTGTATTTAGGCAACCCTGTTACCTGTCCATGGGGACTCAGAGGGTATTGTTGTTCCTGCATCTACTGGAGGTGTTCTGAAAGGATTGCGATTATTCTGTCTTGTGTTCAGTGTGAACAGTGTTCTATAAATATATCCTGTGTATCTAGGCATCCCCGTTACCTGTCCATGGGGACTCCATGTCTACTGGAGGTTTTATGTGGGATTCCGATATTCCTGTTTAGCGATAGATCCCATTTACCTGTCCATGGGGACTCAGAGGGTATTGTTATTCCTGTGTCTACCGAAGGTTTTTCTAGGGGATTAAGCTTATTCCTGTTTTGTTCTGGAGTATGTTCAGACTTATCCGTTTTCCTGTCTGGTGTTTTGAACTCTATATGTTTATTAGTTCTTTATTCAGATCTTTTGAGTTCTGTTCATGACCACTGATATAGTGTTCTCTGTACTAACTCTCTGATCTGTGTCCTCTGAACTTTATACTATAGAGTTGTATGTTCCTGTTATGTTTCTGGTTTGTGACCGACTATAATTTAGTATGTGTTTTTATTAGGCCCCTGCACTTTAGTTCAGGAAGGGACCGGCACCCAGTTGTCGATCCACCAGTTAGGGTGGATGGGCAAGTAGGCAGGGAGAGCAGTTTTAGGGTCAGTTTAGGGCTCACTCTCCCTGACCCCTGGTTGGTCCCTGACACACTTATTAAGAAAAACACATTTTTGGATCAGTTGTCCCATCTACAGGTTTCCGGGCTTTAGGGTGTCAGTATGAAAATCTCCACACCAGAGACCCTTTGTGCTAGAGATCAGTGATACTACCATTTTTATGTCCTTAATTTTTCACAATTTTTCACCAGTTGTTCCTAAACTAGCAGGTGTAGACTAGATGTTATGTCTCCCATAACCTGCACACACACAGAAGAGGGAAACATGCTCTCCTGTGTTTCAGTACACATCCTAAGAAAAAGCAGCAGCAGCATGGAGGACATTATAGAGCACTGATGAAGCAGTCTAAACTATGGATCAAGAAGTGGGGTGAGATCTAATAAACTAAAAACTTCTTCATATCTCTCTCTCTTCCTTTTCCTTTCTATAGACTTCTAGCATGTAACCTGATCCCTCAGTGAGCTGCTAGTCTGTGTTGCATCTCAGTATGAAGAGTGAGTTTAGATTGTAGGTAGGAGCAGGAACGGAGCATGCTTAGAGGGAAAGGAAGCATTTTTCACCAATAACATAAATTATAAAGTTTCTTGGACTATTGATATTATATGTTTGATGAAACAACTATGACTGTTTAAAATATCGAGGAACACAGCTGTGGACCATCTCTGAGGCAATTGATCCAAATTGGCTTCTCAGAGATTGAAGCTTGTCTCACAGTCACATAAGTATTTATACCAGTTACTCAGGACATAGTTGAAGCCCTTTTGGCAGTGATTCCGGCCTCCAGTCTTCTTGGGATGAGGCCATAAGGTTTACACACCTGGATTTGGGGATTTTCTGCCATTCTTGTCTGTTGATCCTCTCAGCTCTGTCAGGTTGGATGGGGACAGTCGGTAGAAGCCATTTTCAGGTCTCTCCAGAGATGTTTTATTGGGTTCGGGCTCTGGCTGGGCCACTCAAGGACATTTGTTGTCGCTAAGTCGCGCCACTGTTATGGCTGTGAACATTGCTGACCAATTGTAAACTTTCATTGTGCCAATGAAGGAAAAGTATACGTATTACAGCTCCTCTTTCACCGAAGAAGACCCCTCTATCTTCCAGGATAGGAATCTGTAGACGGGGTTGTATAAACAAGACATCTGCTTATAGGGTCAACATTGGAATTATTGTGTGACATTTATACTTTCCCATACGGATGGAATATTAGAGCGATCCATCTTTTTCAGGTATTACAGCTTCTTCTATGCTTCATTGATGTGATTAATGTCCATTTCTTTGTTTCAGGGAACATGGAATTGGCAGTCAGCGTAAATCAGACCATAGCCACCATCTTCATAATCGTAGGCTTTGAGACTATACGTTATAAGGAACTCTCCCTCTTCTCCCTTTTCTTGAGTATGTACATGTTAACGTTGGGGGCTCACTTTCTGATTATCACTCTTGTACTTCTGGAATACCATCTTCACAAGCCAATGTACTTCTTGTTGGCCAATTTCTCCTTGGTAGAAGTCCTATATACCACGGTGACTGTACCTAAGATGCTTGATGTCCTTTTGAGCAGGAACAAAGAGATTTTCCCATCTTCTTGTCTCACTCAGTTTTATTTTTTCTTTGCTTTTGGGGCAGCAGAGAATTGCTGTCTGGTAGTCATGGGCTATGACCGGTATGTAGCCATCTGTAAACCACTTCACTACTCAACATTGATGACTAAAAGGATGTCTATAGGATTGGCATGTGGACCATGGGTTGTGGGCTTCATAACCGCTGCTTGCCCTGCTCTATGGATCTCCACCCTCAGCTTTTGCTTCCCAAACTATATTGACCATTTCTTCTGTGACTATTCTCCTCTTTTGCAGCTATCGTGTGAAGATACATCGAGGGGAGAGTTCACTTTCTCTGTGATCTCCTACAGTCTGACTCTCGGTTGCTTCTCTCTTATTTTAGTCTCGTATTCTTTCATCATTTGGTCTGTTCTTAAGATTCCATCTGTAGAAGGGCAGAATAAAGCCTTCAGCACCTGCGCGTCCCACCTCACCGTAGTATTAATATTTAACGGCACAATAATCTTCATGTACATACGTCCCAACTCACACGTCAGATTCACACTAGACAAAGTGGTGTCAATTTTCTACTGTGTGGTGACACCAGTCATGAACCCCATGATATACTGTCTGAGGAACAAAGAAGTCAAGGAGGCCCTCAGAAAAACTTTTCAAAGAGTGAAAAAGTCTGGGTCATAGGGGATGATGAATGATTACAGTTTTATATGGAAAACACCAGCAAACTATAGTAAAAAATAAAAAACAAAAAAATAGTAAAAATTTTATAAATAATATTACAGATTTCTCATAAGGGGAATTTTCAATACATATGCCAAAGGAGTTGTCCTGCAAATTAAAATGTGTTTGTCCACATAATAAAATAAGTATATATACTGACCTGTCCTGATCCCCCACTGTGTCCATCCCAACATTGGACAGTCCCAGCTGAGCTGAGCTTGTATTCGCATCCACATGCAGAAAGCACAGGCCACCTATCAACCACCTACTACGGTGGAAATGGAAAACTGGCTGGAGACAGGTCAGGGTTTATCCCAAGGTTTCAACCTATGATCTATCCACAAGATAGGGGATAATCATCTGATTGGTGGGGGTTCAGCTGCCACTATTCATGAGAAAAGGGGGATTTCTTGGGCTTATTGTAAATTGCAGTGTGCATGCTTGGGCCCCCTCCATTTACTTTTCATAGGACTTTTGAAGATGCTTTTATCTTCAGAACTTGACTATCTTAAATAGTAGAGGCCAAACATGTGTCATGGGGCTTCATTTACTCAGGGAACAGTCGACTCCTGTACTTGTGATTGGTTAGGGTCCCAGTGGTTGAAATACGTTTAAAGGGGTACTCCGGTGGAAAACACACTTTTTTTTTTAAATCAACTAGTCCCAGAAAGTTAAACAGATTTGTAAATTACTTCTATTTAAAAACCTTAATCCTTCCAGTACTTATCAGCTGCTGTATGCTCCAGAGGAAGTTCTTTTCTTTTTGAATTTCTTTTCTATCTGACCACACTGTTCTCTGCTGACACCTCTGTCCATGTCAGGAACTGTCCAGAGCAGGAGAAAATCCCCATAGCAAACCTATCCTGCTCTGGACAGTTCCTGACATGGATAGAGGTGGCAGCAGAGAGCACTGTGGTCTGACTGAAAATAACAACTCAACTTCCTCTGTAGTATACAGCAGCTGATAAGTACTGGAAGGATTAAGATTTTTAAATAGAAGTAATTTACAAATCTGTTTAACTTTCTGGCACCAGTTGATTTTAATAAAAAATAGTTTTCCACCGGAGTACCCCTTTAAATCTTGGGGTTACCCTTTCAATCCTTTCCGTTGCACAGATCTTCTCCTGTCTCAGGTCCTCTCTAAAAGTCTAAATTTTTTACCTGTTTATACTTTTGATTTATTTTACTACAAAAGAAAAAAATCACAAAATGATCGCACTTGAGAAAGGGTTCAGGTCGTACCCGAAACACGTTGAATGTGCAAAGACTTTTATGTTTACCAAGTTTTATTAATGAATTAACTAAGTTTAAGAAGAGCCACTGGAAACTATTTTCTTTCAATCGGCTCCACTTTCCTTTGATTTATTTCAGACATTCATATTTAAAGGGGCCTTAGACATCTTATCCCCTATCCAAAGGACCCCCCGCAATCTTGGTTCAGCCCCCCAGCATCCTTTGCTGGGCCCTGCTCCCGAGATGTGATGTCACGGCCACGCCTCCTCATGACATCACGCCATGCCCCCTCCATTCATGTCTATGGGAGGGGGCATGACGAACATCACGCTTCCTCCCGTGAAATCATGAGGGTGCATGGCTGTG
The DNA here is from genome assembly GCF_029499605.1 of Hyla sarda. Lineage (NCBI taxonomy): Eukaryota > Metazoa > Chordata > Amphibia > Anura > Hylidae > Hyla > Hyla sarda. The sequence goes on along the minus strand of NC_079197.1, from coordinate 172,562,113 downwards.
ACTTTACGTCTTGGGAGCAGCGCCCGGAACAGACTGCCTGGGGCTGCACCGAGATCGTGGGGGGGTCCTTTGGATAGGGGATAAGATGTCTAAGGCCGGAATACCCCTTTAAATAAGTTTGTTATACTTTTTATATGCAAACATCTAAATGTTGTTAGTGTCTTAGGGGGTCACATGATGCAACTCTTCTAAATCTTTGTATTATCCACTACAATCTAGGTTCACAGCTCTAGCTGTATATCACTGCTACATAGAATGGAACCCTAAAAATATTGCTAGATAAAAGTTTATATTTTTTCAGTATACTGTAGGTATAATATAAAATAATATAAAATAATTAGAGGAACGGGGAGGGGGGGGGGGATTGAAGAATCAATATACAAGGGGTGTTCCAGCCAAAGACATCTTATCCCCTATTGTGTGATGGCGGGGGGCCCACCGCTGGGACTCCCCGCGATCTCCGTGCAGCACCCACATTCTATGCGGGGCTGCTTCTCCAATCTCGGAGACCTCTGTGTTTCCGGGACTGGAAACAAGACGTCACACCACGCCCCATCATGATGTCACGCCCCTCCCATAGACATGAATGGAGGAGGCGTAGTGTGACGTTACGTCTCCAGTCCGGGAAACACAGAGGTTTCCGAGACTGGAGCAGCGGTCCCGCATAGAATGCGGATGCTGCACGTAGATCGCGGGGGTTCCCAGCGGCGGGCCCCACTCCGATCAGACATCTTAACCCCTATCCAAATGTGTCTTTGGCCGGAATACCCCTTTAAAGAGCAGCGACAGTATAGACAGTATAGAGTGGATGCTGCATTGCAGACTTTATACTTTTGACTTGGCAAGGCAGGGACATATATTATAAATTAAAAGGTGCCCCTACTTCAAGCGAGTTTACATCTAGTATATTAAATGGTATGAATGTTGTTTTATTAGTAGATTATTTGAATGTACCCATCTCTTCACAAAAATTAAAAAAAAATTATTTCCATCTGCTTTGATTGACACCAAATCAGGTTTTGGGTGTTGATAAGATGATTCTGTGCCTGGAGGATATCCCAGAGGTCAGTGATTTTGTCATTTTATATTCTTCTATACATATGATCTGGCATTTGCCATTGATACCATATTGAAAAATAAAGTTCACGTTCAGCAGATTTAAAGGGGTACTCCGGTGGAAAATAATTTTTTTTAAATCAACTGGTGCCAGAAGGTTAAACAGATTTGTAAATGACTTCTATATATATATATATATAAAAAAAAAATCTTAATCCTTCCAGTACTTATCAGCTGCTGTATACTACAGAGGAAGTTCTTTTATTTTTGAAATTCCTTTCTGTCTGAGCACAGTACTCTCTGCGGACACCTCTGTCCATGTCAGGAACTGTCTAGAGCAGAGAGCACTGTGGACAGACAGAAAGGAAATTCAAAGATAAAAGAACTTCCTCTGTAGTATATAGCAGCTGATAAGTACAGGAAGGGTTAATATTTGTGATAGCCTGGGGGAGTAGGGTATGGGGAGTGTAGCTGTGCGGTGACTAAAGGGTGCTTGTTAACCCTTGCTATTCGTGACGCCAGGGTGAGGGCTCCTCAGTAATGCTTATCCTACCCCCACCCTTCCCAAGAGCCATAGGGAGGTAGATAATAATGGAATGTCCACAACCGGAGAGTTTGCTGAAACAGTTGTAACTTTTACTGAAGATTTTATGCAAGCTTCATAACCGGAACAGTTGCTATACATGCAAGCTTTCTTTGGAGATTGACAAAGGTTGGGACTTAGGAATTTAGAGTCTTTAGGATAATATGCGCTGTTCCACTGGATTTAGGGGATTTAGTTGCGGTCCAGTAGTCACACTAGCTTTAGCGGGGGTAGTTTAGAACTCACGGTTTAAGTTCCGCTGAGGCCGGTAAGTTTTCAGGCCTAGCGTGTCTTTGCAAGTTGTGCAGATCCGTCCTGCTAGTCCGGCATCCACGAGAGCAGCAACCCAAGAGAGTGATAATTGGCTACAGCTCCCTTATATGTGCAGGGGCTGGACTAATGCTAATTGGTCCAATACTCGTGTCAATCACCATTACAAAGGATTATGGGTAACACGTGACCCAAGGATCTCCAAAGGTCCTCCAACATACCATAGAGAATATTAACATGATCACATGACCAAAGGTCCTGCGACACTAAACAAGGTAAGTACTATACATTATATTAAATATACATTATCACTAAATATGTACATGTATTAACAGTATAGAATTACAGTAGAGAAGAGGCGACCAGGGGCTATCCCACCTGGGGGATCCTACCTGAGCGTAGTTACTCTGACTTTGGGGACCACCACACTAGGTATGGTATGCAATACGGTACCGGAACACCACATATTTTAAATAGAAATGATTTACAAATCTGTATAACTTTCTGGCACCAGTTGATTTATTTAAAAAAAAATGTTTTCCACTAGAGTAGCCCTTTAAGGGAACGCATTTTAATTTCAGTGGAGTTTCTCTTAAAATGTATTTTAGCCTCCCAAAGTTCTCCCAATTGTTGGTTTGTCTTTGTTATTGCAAATCCACGTAGAAAATCACCAATTAGGCTCTTGATATAGTAAAACTTAACTTTTACTTGAAAAAGATAAGATGATACAAAATGAATAGTGTACCACAGTAAAGTGCTGGGATAGGGAGAAGGATACGGGTGAGTACCTATGCTATATGCCCTGCCTAAAATAAGGGAGGAACTCATAAAACTAACTGTGGAATGGGGATAGGAAATTCAAGACAATAAACTTAATGGTACATATACACAGGGAAGTGGTGAACCTCTCTTACCAACGTGTTTCGCCCATTGGTTGCAAGCGCTCATCAAGGAGTAGGAGGAAACAACAATGGGATATAAATACATATAAATATAGAAAAACACTTATTAATGTTAATAATAATGTTAATGTAGCGTTAGTACACTGGGTTACTATAAAGGGTTAGTACACTGGGTTACTCTAAAGGGTTAGTACACTGGGTTACTATAAAGGGTTAGTACACTGGGTTAGTAGGTGTCAGCCAATCTAATGTGTAGAGTTAGATATAGGCCCCAGTCAACGTCATGTCAGAAAAAGTCACTGAGTCACAGAGGTAGGTCATAAGATACAGTGACCCTGCGACCTACGATGACCCCGACATACGATCATTTCAGCATACAATCACTCTCAGAGTCCATTGCATGTTGGAGGTAGCATCAACATACGATGCTTTTGTATGTCGGGGCCATCGCATAAACGGCTATCCAGCAACGCAGACTGCTTCAGCTGCCACCGGATAGCCATTTACGGTGCCCCGTGTGGTCCGCTGACGATCACTTACCTGTCCTCGGGGCTCCGGTGCGTCCTCTTCGGGATCCCCTGCATCGTCGGCGATCTCCATCGTCGTCATCACGTCGCTGCTCACGCCGTCCCATCATCCAATTGGAGCAGCGTGCGTAGCGATTTGATGGTGGCGACGGAGAGCGAGGATGCCGGGGAAGCAGAGGTCTTGCCGGAGCGTCGGGGACAACCCGGGGACGCAGCGACAGCGATGGAAGGCGACATCCAGGGCAGCGGTGACGAGCGGTGACGGTGCGGTGCGGCGGGGACAGGTGAGTATAAGTGAGATTCGGATAAAACCAATATAGGTGAGATTCGGATAAAACCAATGGAGCCTAATGTAAAATGATCCCTGGTTGGACTTCTGTAAGGAGATCAATCTTAGCAAGTGGTTATACACGTGGCAACCCATTGGATTCCTCTGTTCCTATAAGACAGAGACTCGAAGGCCTATGATATAGACCATAATTATAGATGAAGAGGCCAAAACGGAAGGGCTAGCAAAGATACAACCTGGGCCAATAATGTGTCCTACTGGTAGCAAGTGTAGTATTATGGGCTGGTGCCGAAGGAGTGCTGAGGATAGAAATGGCACCCAGCAAGCAAGCAAGATACAGCTTGTGAGCTGGTGCCAGGATGTATAAGAGGAAGGTAGGATGGTGGCCGCAGTTGAGCCCGAAGACAGTGGCCCAGGTTGTATCTTTGCTAGCCCTTCCGTTTTGGCCTCTTCATCTATAATTATGGTCTCTATCATAGACCTTCAAGTCTCTGTCTTATAGGAACAGAGGAATCCAATGGGTTGCCACGTGTATAACCACTTGCTAAGATTGATCTCCATACAGAAGTCCAACCAGGGCTCATTTTACATAAGGCTCCATTGGTTTTATGGGAATCTCGTTCACACAATCAGCATTATATGTGACCCTACACGTGTAACCCATGCTATGTCATTTATCTTGTGACCTACCTCTGTGACTTTTTCTGACATGACACATTAGATTGGCTGACACCTACAAACCCAGTGTACTAACCCTTTATAGTAACCAAGTGTACTAACGCTGCATTAACATTATTATTAACATCAATAAGTGTTTTTCTATATTTATATGTATTTGTATCCCATTGTTGTTTCCTCCTACTCCCTGATGAGCCCTTGCAACCAATGGGCGAAACACGTTGGGAAGAGAGGTTCACCACTTCCCTGTGTATATGTACCATTAAGTTTATTGTATTGAATTCCCTATCCCCATTCCACACTTAGTTTTAGGAGTTCCTCCCTTATTTTAGGCAGGGCATATAGCATAGGTACTCACCTGTATCCTTCTCCCTATCCCAGCACTTTATTGTGGTACACTATTCATTTTGTATCATCTTATCTTTTTTTCAAGTAAAAGTTAAGTTTTCTATATCAAGAGCCTAATTGGTGATTTTCTATGTGGATTTGCAATTATATTTATTCACCAAGGGACACTTTATCAAGCTGGTCTTGGGAACCAAACATCATTCACCCAAGTATTGTGTTATCTGTCTTTGTTATGTTGTTGTACATTTGAAAAAGGAATAAAAACATACAACATATTTTATCAAATATAAAAGTAAATTAAGACATAATATACAACAAAAAAGGAACATAAAAGTGAAATGGAGGAGGGTGGTCCCAGATACATCCCTATTACAGGACATGTAAAGTTAAAGGGGTAATCCGGCCCTGAGACATCTTATCCCCTATCCAAAGGATAGGGGATAAGATGTCCCACCGCGGGGGTCCTGCCGCTGGGGACCCCCACAATCTTGTATTCGCCACCCACCTGTTTGAGCTGCACGCCGCGGTGCCAGCTCGCAAACAGCTGGGTGGCGACCACGGGGCCGGAGTATCGTGATGTCACGACTCTGCCCCCATGTGACGTCACCTCCGCCCAGGCAATGCCGCGGTGCCAGCTCGCAAACAGTCGGGTGGCGACCACGGGGCCGGAGTATTGTGACGTCACGACTCCGCCCCTGTGTGACGTCACACTCCGCCCCCACCATGCAGGGGGTGGGGGGTGACGTCACACAGGTGCAGAGTCGTGACGTCACGATACTCCGGCCCCGTGGTCGCCACCTGGCTGTTTGCGAGCTGGCACCGCGGCGTGCAGCTCAAACAGGTGGGTGGCGAATACAAGATTGTGGGGGTCCCCAGCGGCAGGACCCCCGCGGTGGGACATCTTATCCCCTATCCTTTGGATATGGGATAAGATGTCTCAGGGCCGGATTACCCCTTTAACTTTATCAATCAAATATAAAAGCTAACTAAGGCAAGATACATGACACTAAACAATACAAGATTGTGGGGGTCCCCAGCGGCAGGACCCCGCAGTGAGACATCTTATCCCCTATCCTTTGGATAGGGGATAAGATGTCTCAGGGCCAGAGTACCCCTTTAAGTTTTTGGAGTTTGTGTCAATACTTTCTTACTATAGAGTTTTACGGACATACTGAGCGTCTGCTCTTAGTTTGGGATCATGATGAAAATTTGGTGTCTTCATTTCTAGAAAATATTAACAACAATTTCCAGAATCTAAAATTCACGTTCAAAGATTCCAGAGATGTAGCCGATTCTGTGGACAGTGCACCCTATGGGGATCTTATTGCTGGAAAAGTTTTGAACATTTCTATATTCTAAGCTTTCTCTCAACCAAATAGACATGTGTTTTGGGGTAAAGTAGAGGAAGCCGCTACCAGACACCTTTGTAGCCTATCTCTTTGGAAAAAAAGAGGATCAGGTGTTGAAATTCAACATGGCCGATCTTTCTTAGTCTTGATACACATTAGATACACATCAGACACATTAGATGGTTGGCTAGCCATATTGAAATTGGCATGTTCAACCAACTTTAGGAGGCCTGTACACAGCCTGCCGCCACCAAACATCTACCATCCCCGACCTTGTCATGAACATTCATGACTGGTTGTTGCCTCACATTTCTAACATCGGCTCTGACACATTGAAATCCATGCACGAATCTTGTTTTCCCTGATATCTGCCTACACCATGAAACTGGCCATAGCGTGTGTCACGGCGAGCGCTCCGTTTCGGCGCTCTGACCGTGAGCACTCACTGCCTCCCTCCACTGGCGGGACCGCGATTCGCATCACGGGATGCGCCCACATGCCCGTTCATTACCTACTGCTGCCTGGCTCTCTGGTTCCCTGCGCGTACGCCCCAGCCTCCTAGGGCGTGCGCGTGCCGGCTTCTCCAGATTTAAAGGGCCAGCACACCACTAATTGGTGCCTGGTCCTTCCCATATGTTATTTAAGCCAGCTCCTCCCCCTCTTCTCTGCTGGATCTTCAGTGCCCCAAGCCTGAGATTAAGCATTCCCTATTGTCTGTTTCCCTTACCCGTATTTCTGACCCTTACGCTACGTTATTTGACTATGCACCTTTGCCGCCTGCCTTGACCTCCTCCTAAGTCTGACTACGCTTGTGCCTCATCCATCTGTACCTTGTCTTGCCCAGCTACCTGTGTGGTCGAGTCGTATCGGAGGTAGCGACCTGGGTGTCGCCTGCCGCAGCAAGTCCATACTGCCTTGCGGCGGGCTCTGGTGTAGACCAGCGGCACCTTAGACTCCACTCCCCAATACGGCCCATGTTATCTTATACATAGGTTAGAGGATCCACATCCAGCAGTGTTACAGTGTGACTCTTGTGTTCTCTAGAAGAAACAGAGGGTAGACATTGGCGTCTTCCTCGTCTTCTATGGTTGTGCACTGGTTAAAGGACTGTAAAATAGGGAATTAGATTTCCAGCTTCATCTCTTGGGATGTTCTCCGTAGACAGTATACTGTCTCTGGCACTCCATAAATACCTGCTACATTTCATCACAAGGGGCTCAGGCTGGGCGCGCTCTCAGGCATCCTACAGGTGAGTATCTCAGTCTAACATGTTCACACTAAGCTCCACTACACTTTTTGCCATCAAACACTAGATGACCCAGGCGGCAGGTTGTGTGTTGGTTTGTTGAGTCCACTCAAGGTTCACCTTCTACCCATACATGAAGGGTCTATGTAGAGTTCACAACCTAAGACCATTCACACTATCAGAACATTGATAAACCCCAGTGGTAAGTAACCTGGGGCCCTTCAGGCTGTTCACTTCTAGATAAAGAAGTAAAGGATCCTATTGTAGTTTGGCCTCATCACATGGGGACACAGAGGACCCCTTGGTCCACTGCTGGTCAGACAATTTCATGGATAACGTTTGTCCCTACGATACATTCACGTGTACTGTAGTTCGTGGGATTCTTACACATTCTTGGCTGTCGTAGATTTCTCTTTAGGTTTTTCTATGGCTGGTTTGGTCTCGTCCCTTCTTTTTCATGTCTTTTCTTGTTTAGGGAATAAATCTCTTCTGTAACTTGACCCTTACTCTTTGAATTTCCACTTCACCTCAGTTCTCCTAGTGAGAAATAAGTAAATAAAATAAAAAGATTTGTTAGACTTGAAGAGAACCAATATCCAGTGACACGGGTGGTAGATGTGGGTAAGAAGCTCGTGTTACCTATCAGTCCTACTTTAGATAATTCCCACGTAAAACATTCCTGACACTGACTGCTACAGCCATACAAAGCGCTCAAACATACCGTATTTTACGCCGTATAAGACGCACTTTTTCTTCAGCATATGGCACATTATATTCAGCATATGGCACATTATATTCAGCATATGGCACATTGCAATGAAGGGTAACAGTAACATACAAAGCAGACACAGGCACCAGTGAGCAAAATGTACCAAGGTCCCCCATACATTAAATGCTGCATGTTAGGCTGAGTTCACAAGGAAAAGTTGCTGAGTTGCCCATAGCAACCAATCAGATCGCTTCTTTCTCTTTTGAAAAGACCTGTGAAAAATGAAAGCAGCGATCTGATTGGTTGCTAGGGGCAACTCAGCAGCTTTTCCTCTGGACCGGTTTTGATAAGTCTCCTCCACTGTGTACAATTTTTGTTTTCTAAAAAAACAAGGTAGTTTATTTGCAGATTTTTGGACAAAAATGCGCAAATGAAATAAAGTACATCAGGAAATTTTACACAGTGTGAACCTAGACTTACATTGTCTATTACAACATTACAGCCTTTAAAATTGTTATACAGTGATCCCTCAAGTTACAATATTAATCGGTCCCGGGACGACCATTGTATGTTGAAACCATTGTATGTTGAGACCAGAACTCTATGGAAACCTGGTAATTGGTTCTGAAGCCCCCAAAATGTCATCCAAAAATAGCAAAAAGTGAGAATTAAAGAAAAATAAGTAGATAACTAATATAGATAAAGCAAGTCCTTACATATAAAAGTAATAAGGATCTGCTGGGAGCTGTAAACCACTGTCTATTTTAGTGTTACCCAAGCAGGGAGCCTCCAGCTGTTGCAAAACTACAACTCCGGGCATGCTGGGAGTTGTAGTTTTGCAACAGCTGGGGGCACCCTGCTTGGGAAACACTGGTCTATGTAGAGGACAGGAGCTTCTTCAGGGTCCTGTACAGTACACAGTGCCCTAAAAAAGTAAAATGGAGTCGCCTTTACCTGGTGTCCAAAGGAGCAGCTAACCCTGGTACAGGTAAAGAGTACAGAACATGTAATACCTCCCTGTACTGTAGGGGGCACTACCAGACACCAGTCAGTGCATGCACTTCAGTAATACAGGTAAAGAGTACAGAACATGTAATACCTCCCTGTACTGTATGGGGCGCTATCAGACACCAGTCAGTGCATGCACTTCAGTAATACAGGTAAAGAGTACAGAACATGTAATACCGCCCTGTACTGTAGGGGGCGCTACCAGACATCAGTCAGTACATACGCTACAGTAATACAGGCAAAGTGTACAGAACATGTAGTACCTCCCTGTACTGCAGGGGGCGCTACGAGACACCAGTCACTGCATACACTTCAGTAATACAGGTAAAGAGTACAGAACATGTAATACCTCCCTGTACTGTAGGGGGCGCTACCAGACATCAATCAGTGCATACACTTCAGTAATACAGGTAAAGAGTACAGAACATGTAATACCTCCCTGTACTGTAGGGGGCGCTACCAGACATCAATCAATGCATACGCTTCAGTAATACAGGTAAAGAGTACAGAACATGTAATACCTCCCTGTACTGTAGGGGGCGCTACCAGACATCAATCAGTGCATACGCTTCAGTAATACAGGTGTTTTACCAGTAAATTGCCCATTCTGATTGGTCGGTACTTCCGGCCATTGACAAGTTGCACAGATCTGGATTGTCCGTAGCATTGTATTTTGAGTCTGGTTTCAACTTACAATGGTCCAGAAAAGACCATTGTATGTTAAAACTATTGTATGTTGAGGCCATTGTAGGTTGAGGGATCACTGTACTTGGTGTAACCTGGATCAGTACCAATTGGTCTTAAAGCAGAAATCCTTGTCTACAGAACATCAGCTCCAATATTCTGTCTGCACCAATTTTTGCACATGTCCCTTAATTCATATACTCTGTTCATCCAGTACTTACAGGGCTAGGCTGTGTTGACTTTGGTGATTCGCTAAGCCATTGTGGGAACCTTTTTTGCAATAAAGTATCTTTTTGACTTTCCAACTTGAAACCAGGTCTGCCGCCAGTGTTTGAAGGTGTTTGACATAGACCATGGTATTCAGAAACCCAATCAAAATGTTACTCCCATCCCATCCTATACAGTTAAATCTCTTTAAGAAGACCACCCAAAAGTGCATTAAAAAGTGATCTTCTATGGTGGACAATGGGCACTATTCATAATGTACAATGGGCACTATTCATAATGTACAATGGGCACTATTCATAATGTACAATGGGCACTATTCATAATGTACAATGGGCACTATTCATAATGTACAATGGGCACTATTCATAATGTACAATGGGCACTATTCATAATGTACAATGGGCACTATTCATAATGTACAATGGGCACTATTCATAATGTACAATGGGCACTATTCATAATGTATGGTTGACTTAATATCTATTCTACATAAGGGGGTGGTCCTATCAAAGAGCAAAGTCTTTTGGAGAGGTTTAGCTGTATGTAAAATTAGCTTAAGACTGTTTCTTTAAGGAATATATCCCAAGTTACAGACGGAAAGAAAGCTTGACCTAGCACTGCTAAAGTTGGAGAAGTTAGACGTGTTTCGAGTGCACGCATGGTCTTGATCACCTTCGGTGATCAAGAGCACGCGTGCACTCGAAACGCGTCAGGCGACTGAGAAGTGCCTTTCATATATATATATATATTTACAATGAAAAAGAAATAAGAGAGCTGGCACTGTAAATATGACTTATAGCCCAAGTGGGTACTCTGCTCCTCAGGTCCTGACTCACGACCGTGCATCCAACATATTCCAAAGTAACAAAAAAATTTGTATTTATTCACCCATCAGAGTTACAGGGGGTGCAATGTTTCAGCCTCACAATGGCTTGAGAAAGGCCTCATTTTTTCTCTTCTGGACCAGCTTGGTTACCCTTGATCTTGGCTTGGATTTATCTTAGCTTTGTTTTTTTCTTTTATGACTAATGTTGTTCTCCAATGTGACCATTTTGTTCTAGGTAGAATGCCAAAATCTGACAATGGGAACCACAGCATTGCCTCCACGTTCATCATTGTTGGGTTTGAAACCCTACAGGAGATTGAGCTCCTGTTGTTCTCGCTCTTCACAGGTATGTACATCCTCACTGTCGGAGCCCACGTCCTTGTCATTACATTGGTGGCAGTGGACAACCGTTTACATAAACCCATGTACTTACTTCTAGCCAACTTCTCAATGCTTGAGGTGCTCTACACCACCGTGACTGTTCCGAAAATGCTCGATGCCTTACTCACCCGACGTAAAGAGATCTCTTCTCCGTGCTGCCTGGCTCAGTTTTACTTTCTATTTGGTTTAGGAGCTGCAGAGAACTGTCTTCTTGCAGTAATGGCCTACGATCGATATATAGCCATATGCAGGCCACTTCGCTACTCCACCATGATGACCAGTAGAACCAGTATTAGGTTGGCTCTCGGAGCTTGGCTTGGTGGCCTCTTGGCGGCTTTCCCTCCAGCTGTGTGGATTTCCACTTTGAAATTCTGCTTTCCCAATTTCATAGACCATTTCTTCTGTGACTACGCCCCTCTTCTGAAGCTTTCGTGTGAGGACACGTCAGCAGGAGAGTTCGTTTTCATGGTCATGTCCTGGAGTGTTATATTGGGCTGCTTTTTCCTTATCATGGTGTCCTATTCCCTTATTATTTTTGCAGTCGTAAGAATTCCATCAAGTGAAGGACAGAAGAAAGCCTTCGGCACTTGTGCTTCCCACCTGGCCGTGGTGTCTATTTTTTATGGAACGGTCATATTCATGTACATTCGGCCCACCTCCCATATTAGGTTTTCAATGGACAAGGTGATCTCCGTCTTCTATTGCGTAGTGACTCCTCTGATGAATCCGATCATATATTGTCTCCGGAATCAAGAGGTTAAGGGCGCCGTCATCAAAACTTTGCATATGTTGGCCAATAATGAAAATGATCTTGTGTTTAGAGTCCTCGCAGCCCAAAACATCAACTTCCCGAAAAAGTAGTAAGGACTGATTCCTTACTAAAATCTTATTATACCCAGTGCTATCATTTACAGACAATGGTTAGAGATAAATAAAATTGTAGGCGACCAAATTTTTGGCAAAGTTTGTTCCAAAAACTGGTGCACATGTTTTTAGACAGATTTTTTAAAACAGATCAGATAAATAAAAGAATTGGGATTTGTAACATGCTCAACAAGGGGCGTGGCTTAGAAAAAGTAGGTGTGATATTTTACAAAGGGGGCGTGGCTTACATGCACCAAAAACTGGTCTTAAACTAAAATTTTTGTAGTTGATTCTAAAGGGGTACTCTGCTGCCCCAGTGTTCAGAACATTTTGTTCCAAATGCTTGGGGCCGGCAATGGGGGTTGTGACGTCACAGTCACGCCCCTTGTGATGTCATTTCACACCCCCTCAATGCAAGTTTATGGGTAGACTTGCATTGAGGGGGCATGGCATGATGTCCTGAGGGGTGTGGCCCTGATGTCATGACTCCCGCCGCCCGCATCCAGCGTTCTAAATGATGCTGAGTGCTGCACAGAGATTGTGGGGATCCCACCTGCGGGACCCCCGCAATCAGACATCTTATCCCCTATCCTTTGGATAGGGGATAAGATGTCTAGGGGCGGATGTCTAGGGGCAAAGTTTTGTACGAATTTCAGTTGTGTGGTATCCACTTATCTTTCTATTGCTTATGTAAATATGGATAATATTTATGTGCGAGGAATCCTACAGAAATGTGTAATTGTGAATAATCTCACCAAGTCAACCCCTTGTTGAAACAAAGTCAGCTGAATACCACAAACCTGGATTCTCCAGGTCCCGACAGTCAAACTTGGTCATCTGGGGAAGTCGTGTCATGTTGGCCATCCACAAGAAATTTTTCTCAATTCTGGCTCATAAGAGTCCCAAAGTTGATTCTAGCTTCCCTAACAGACAATCCATATAAGAATATCCATTTAAGACATAAAACTAAACAGGTAAACACAAAAAGACGCACACGAGGCACTCCTCTGTGTGAATACCTCCCAAACAACAAAAGGTACAACCAATTCTTTGAACCACTCACCGGTTGTGCATGTAGGGCACAACACACATATAGAGCACAATGGTGGTTATAGGAACATAACGGCTGCTGCTCCTCCCTTAACGCTCCAAGGCGCAAACAATTACTTCAAAAATTCCTCCTCAAAAAGACAGGGGATTGTCACAGGCGCTGCCAGGTAGATCTGAATACTTTATAAAAAATGTACAACACATTTCGGAACCAGATTGGTTCCTTCATCAGGTACCTGATGAAGGAACCAATCCGGTTCCAAAATGCGTTGTGCTGCCAGGTAGATCTGAATACTTTATTAAAAACTTGCAATGCATTTCAGAATCCGGATTTGTTCTTTCATCAGGTACCTGATGAAGGAACCAATCCGGTTCCCGAAACACATTGTGCTGCCAGGTAGATCTGAATACTTTATAAAAATGTGCAACGCGCTTCGGAACCGGATTGGTTCTTTCATCAGGTACCTGATGAAGGAACCAATCCTGTTCCGAAATGCATTGTGCTGCCAGGTAGATCTGAATACTTTATTAAAAAGGTTCAACGCGCTTCAGAACTGGATTGGTTCCTTTATCAGGTACAGTGGTCCCTCAACATACAATGGTAATCTGTTTCAAATGAACCATCGTTTGTTGAAACCATCGTTTGTTGAGGGATCCGTGCAATGTAAAGTATAGGATGTAATACTAACATGTCCCCGCTGCTCCGGACCCGTCACCGCTGCCCTGGATGCCGCCCTTCACTGCTGTAGCTGCGTCCCTGGGGTGTCCCTGTCACTCCGGAACGTCTCTGCTGCCCGAGATCCTCGCTGATGATGAAGAAGGAGAGCGTCGGCCATGAAGGGGATCCCAAAGAGGACACTCTGGAGCCCCACGGACATGTAAGTGACCATCACCGGACCACACGGGGCACCGTAAACGGCTATCCGGTGGCAGCTGAAGCAGTCTGCGCTGCCGGATAGCCGTTTATGCGATGGCCCCGACATAAAAAAGCATCGGATGTTGATGCTGCCTTTAACATGCAATGGTCTCTGAGAGGCCATCGTATCTTGAAATTATCATATGTCGGGGCCATCGTAGGTTGGGGGGTCACTGTACCTGATGAACGAACCAATCCGGTTCTAAAACGCGTTATACATTTTTAATAAAGTATTCAGATCTACCTGGCAGTGCCCATGACAATCCCTTGTCTTTTGGAGGAGGAATTTTTGGAATAAAACTAAACATGCTTGTGGTATTATCTTTATGTAAAGAAATTAATCCCTAACCTGTAAGCCACCGATTGCGCCAATAAAAAATGATGAATCTACCGTGTTTAGTGGTTTGGGTACAGGTACATGATAAGATCCTGCCTCAGCCACTGATTGGTTGAATGGGCAAATCCATGGGAGCCTCAAGTCAGTCCAGCCGCCACAATTCTACAAGTGAGCTACAACCACAGCATTGTCAGTCTCAAGTCAGTCACTGTCATCTATTGTCAAGTCAACGTGGCCTGCACTAAAATTGTCCAAATCTACTGCAAGTCCCAGCAAGCCCTTAAGGTCTCTGAAGTCACTGGTCACCTCCGTGGCCCTGGCTACACTGTATAGACTGTAACATCTCTCACTCAATAAAGCTACCATTGTCTCTAACTTAGCGTCGGAGTCATTATTGCCCCCATGCCTAGCCCAGGATCCAGCGGTATACCTTCGGATGGTATTGAGGATAAACCATGCCCTGGCATCACGGAAACAAGGGGTTAATGCCATCTGCCCCTTGGGTAATTCCATCTGCCTTGAATCTCCCACCCTCTACCACAACTTCAAAAGTATGAATGAAGTGGAGTCCTTAGTTTGCGTTACGCCACAGTCACCTACTGTGCGGTCCTTGTCCAGTAGTTTCTGTAATTTTGAACTGTAGGCTAGAATATCAGAGAGCTGTAACATCGACACATACCTAAAGAACCTTCAAAAGACCTAAAGATTTATTACTCCAAATTATCTGTGAAAGCATCATTCATTTAAAGGGACAGTAATAATTTTTTTCCCTAAATCTAAAACTGTGCCATAAAGCTGTACTGTTTTAAGCTGCCTTTACAGCTATGTATTGTATTGGATTACATTAGGAGTTAAAGGGTACCTTTCATCAAAAAAAACTTTTGATGTATAGATTAATGTATGCAGAATAACTTTCCAATAGCATGTTATAAAAAAAAAAAAAATGTTTTTATTTCATTTTCCACTCAGAAAAAATGACCACTAGGGGTCTCCCTACCAGTCCTGGCCGCAAGCCTTTTTTTTATTGATTTCAGACTCATGCTGGAGGCCTAAATCTCACACTGCAGCCGGGACACAGACAAGCTCAGCACTGCTCCCTGCCAATAACATTCAATAGCATATTTTTTTTTTATAACATGCAATTGGAAAGTTATTCTGCATACATTAATCTATAATATATCAAAAGTATTTTTGATGAAAGGTACCCTTTAAATGTTGACAGTTCAATTTCACAAAATTTGATGTTACTCCTGCTGCCACTTTATTTATTAATTTATTTATATAGCGCTTTATTATGAAGAATGTTGGCTCACGAGACTGGAACATTTCTTTTTCCTATGAATATAAGTGATCAAGGAATACATTTGGTAAATACTGGGAACCCGAAACTTCTTTTGTCAACAATATCATACAATGGATTAATCTATAACAGCATCTAAATAGCAAATTTTGTCTAAACAGACATGTTCCTTTATTAAAAAAAAAAAAAAAAAAAAAAACAACTACCCTTTGGAGTGTTGTTT